>NW_007245821.1:2468-13188 GCF_000164805.1 Carlito syrichta | reverse complement strand
GGAGAATAGAATTATTAACATCTGTCCAGTCCATGCAGAGAAAAAGTTCTATTCTAGGGGCTGGTTTTACTTCTAGTGGATCTTATCATGAGATGTTAAGAAATGAATCTACCAAAAAAAAAGCAATCAGAGTATTAGGAGTAGCGATCACATCCTTGGGAGGACAGATCAGAGTTGAAAAGACATAAATAATTAGGAAGAAGAGATGGGACTATTACCCAGTAATAAAGTTAGAGGTACTAGGAGAAATAAATGTGTAGGATATAGTAGGGGCAACAAAGAAGAAGATGGTCAGATCCATTTATGGGAACTCAGAAAATTCTCTGAAGAGTTGAAAAATCACTGAGCTGAGTATTGACCAGTAAGCAATACGATTCCAAATAATGGAGGAGATAAATGGAGTGTGCATTGGAGTTAGAGCTCATATAACAAAGGAAAGTGCCAGAAAACATGGAGATAGAGCAAGAGAAAATTTTCAAGGGGGACACAAAACAGTAAATAATCAAAACAGTAGACCTATTGTGTGGCCTTTCCAACACCAACCAATTCTTCAATTCTCCCACACCAATGAGGTTCAATTCTGACACTACCTTGAGTTAGCAGCAGATCCCATAAATGGCAGGGCTCAATCCCACAAGACTGCCCACATTTCAGTCACCAGCTGCAAACAGGACCCTCAGACTACCCACATGTCTTCCTGGCCAATTACAAATTGAGGTGTTTCAAACCCCTCTTCAGTTCTGATCATTATAATTATGATTTTCTGTTGAATTGATCCTTTTATCATTATGAAAGATTCGCATTTATCTCTAATTATACTCTTTGTTGAGAAGTGTGCTTTATTTGATGTTAATATCACCACTCCAGCATTCTCTAGGGTGTTTCAATCCCCACTTCAGGTTTAATAATTTGCTAGAATGACTCACAGAATGCAGGAAAGCACTTTACTTATAATCACTAGTTTATTATAAAGGATCCACTCAGGACCATTTAAATGGAAGAGATGCAAAGACAAGTTATGGCAGGTGAGTGGTGGGTGGTGGTGCAAAACAACTCTCCCAGCACATCAGTGTGCACCAACCAGAAGCACTATGTACTCTGTTAAGGGATTTTTTATCAAAGCTTCATTATGTTAAATCCACTCTTCATCTCCCCTCCTCAAGGTGGAGGGGGCATTAGAGAAGTTGAAATTTTGGGTCCTCTGATCAAGTGGGGTTTTTCTGGTAAGCAGCCCCCCTCCTGAAGCTATCTAGGTCCCTCTTCTCCTGAGCCATCTCATTAGCACAGGATCAAACACCACTCAGAGAATCTCAAGAGCTTTAGGACCTCTGTTCCAGGGACAAAGATCAAATATTACTTCAAATATGGACGAATAAAACCTGCTCTATAACAACTGACAGTGCCGTTTGTGGCTGTTTGAATTTAAATTAATAAAATTTATATACAATAATTTGAAATGCTGTTCTTGGTTGCACTAGCCACCTTTCAAGTACTCAATAGCCACATGTGGGTAGTGGCTATCATACTGGATAGTGTAGATGTAGAACATTTTGTCACAGAAAGTTCTACTAGATGCTGTCAAAAATAGAGAATGTCAAAATTTAAAAAGCAACACTCAGTTATGTGTGGTCTGCAAGATTCACTTTATAAAGACCCAAGAATAGACACTATACAAACAATAAGTGTAAGAATGCTGGAATGACAATATTAATGTCAAATAAAGCAGATTTCTCAACATAGAGGATAGAGATACATGGGACTCTTTCATAATGATAAAAGGATCAGTTCAGGAGGAAATCATAATTATAAATGTTCATATACCTTATAACAGAGCCTCCAGTACATGAAGCAGAACTAAGAGAATCAAAGGTAAACATAAACAATTCCACAGTCATATTTGGAGATTTTAATGTCCCTCTCAATAACTAAACAAAGGATTCAGAAAGAATATAGGTGGTGTGGGCAACTCTATAGACTTCTGTGTGTTGTGGGTTGGGTATGGCCAGAGTCATGGGTTGGTGAGAAGAATTTTCCTAAACAGATATTAATTAGGAAAGGTAGGTTTATTAAAAGGAAGATAGTTGCCTAATCAATCTTTTAAAAAAGGATTTATGTTTTCACCTTTATTGAATTCTAAATATTAATATATCGCCCAAATGAACAAAGTTTTATTGTTGTTGTTTGCTTGTTTGTTGTCTGTTCCAATTTCAATTTTAGTTTTTAATTTGAATGTAGGTTTTCAAGTTCCCCAGAAATGTTTTAGTTGGATAAGGAATGCATCCAACAGGGTATTTTGTTAAATCCAAAGTTCACAATTTTTAAATGCTTTACATGAGACAGCAAAGTTGGCAAAATGTGGTACTTTTCCAAAGTGGAACTTTCTCTCTCTTCCTTTTTATCACCACCTCCCCTGCTCATTCCATTAAAATATCCAAGATATAGGTGACTTAGACTCATCTATTTGACAATAATTATGATTCCTTGCCCTATTTAGACTTTAGTTTTCCAAAACTTTCCTTCTATTTGGAAAGACCATCTAAATATTTTGCCCATTTATGGTCTATAGAAACCAGAATCCATTTCAAATTTATTTCCTGCCAGGAAACCACATTTATTTTTATTTTTTTATAATCAATATTTTTTATTATGATATTGTGGGGGACAGTTAAGGAGGAAACCACATTTATATTTCCATTTGGACTTAATCTGTCTCCATTGTAATTGCTTATCAAAACACCAACCCTGGTTAAATTCAACTTTGGCCTTTTCCTCTCCTACAAACATCTGAATATAACTAGAAGCAAACACAATCATCCAAACCATTGTAATTGCAAATTCATCAGCACTGACATCAACTTACAATTCTATCACATTCTCTAAGTTAACTCACTTTCTCATTCCCCAAGGTAAAGATTTGGCATTTTGTCCTTTCTCATTAAACTCCAATACCCTGTCCTTACTCTTATTTGATGGCCTTGATTCTTCTATCATTGAGAAAATATGGGCAACAAGAATAAAATTTTCCCATGCCTTCATCACCAAATTTACCAACTTACTTGCATCTATACTCATATAATCAGTCTTCTTTCCTATGATAATGGCAAAATGATGCTGTTTCTATCTAAGAAAAAACATACAATTGTACATAGGATTACGTCAGCCTCACTTACTCTAGGATATTCTCCTGCAATTGGTCCTTATTCTCCTCATCATTATTTTCCCTCTATCATCAGATAATTTTTGTACCAGCTGCAATAGTTTATTTTCATTGTTATAAAGAAATACCTGGGGCTGAGTAATTTACATGGAAAATAGGTTTATTGGCTCACAGTTCTGCGTTGCACCAACATCTACTGGACATGAGGAGATGGTATGTCACATAATGAGAGTGAGAACAGGGGGAGAGAAGTAGGTGCCAGACTCTTTTAAACAAGCAACTCACATAAATAGAGTGAGAAAAATCTCATTTCCCCAAGAATAAAAGCAAGACATTCAGGAAAAATGCCACCCCATGACCCAAAGGCCCCATCTCCAACACTGGGAATCACATTTCAGCATGAGATTTGGAGGAGACAACCATCCAGACTAGATCACCAGCTTAAAAAACATGCCACAATACCCCTCACCTTAAGGAAAAGTCTTTTTTACTCCACGTTTTTCCAACTATTATTTCATGTTTTGCCTCTTTTCACAGAAACATCCCTCAGATGAATCGTACATCCTTACACTTTCCACTCGTCCCTTCACTCTCTGGAACTCAAAAGATCAGAAAATGGGTTGGCTTTACCTTTGAAAGATAACTAAATGTTGACACTTTTTACCACCTTCTTGACCTCCAACCTATTCTAAAGAACCACCTTTTCTCACATGAACTAGTACTTCAGCCTCCCAATAAATCTTCCAGCGTTCTTCGTCAGCCCTACCCAAGCAGTCGGAGGGATACTTTTAAAACATAAGTTAGATTCTGCCAAAATTCCGCCAGAGGATTTTCCTCTTGCTCAGAAAAAAATCCAAACCTGAGATAATGATCTGTGAAGCTCTGCACAATCTGGTCCTCCATTGATGCTGTGATGTCATCTCCTACTCATTTTCATTCAGACCTCTTCTCCCCTCAACCATCCTGCTCCTCTCACGCCATCCTACTTGATAATCTGTGAGCACATCATGACCCCTACCTCAGAGCCTGGCCCTGGCTCTTCCCTTGCCTGGAAAGATTCTCCTTCATGTACCTGCATGTTGTTTTCTCAGTCCAAATCTCAGACCAAAGCCTGCTTCTTGACTATATTGGCCTCACCTAATCCCCTATGTCTGTCTTCTCACTCTGCATTCTGTTTTTTTCCTCCTATAATATAAGCCACATAAGTAGAGGGGCATGTTTTATTCATTTCTCTATTCCTAGCATCCAGAACAGCGTCTTTCATGTAACCACTCTCAATAAATACTTGTTGGTTGAATAATAATATCACATGTTTGACCTTCCATCATATAATTTATCTAAACTCCATAGCCTGTGTATATAGTGCATAAGTATGCCTTTTTTCCACATATGTGCAAAGTATTTTCATTAGAGCAAGGAATGGTGCCAACACTACACCTGCATTTACATACATTGTTTTATCTCCTACAAGATCTCTGAGATAAGGATTATATTGTCCACATTTTATAGATGCAGAAACAAATTTAGAGAAATTAAAACTGCATCATAGCTACAATTCACCAACCACAAACCTGACCCCAAAACCAAATGCTCTACCAATTTCTTTACATTTTAGTTTGATTTTCTAGCATCTTTGTCCAACCTGTGTTATTGGCTGAAATATTCATCAACGTAAGTATCAGGTTAATTCAATGCTAATAAATACTTTTGAAACTTGGATTTATCAAAATTTCAGGTGAATTAAATACTCGTCAAGAACTATTTTCTCATTTGCCTTTATTTACTTCTACACATATTAATGAAAACACACAATCATGAATGAAAATACACTTAGAATCTCATTCAATAATGGAGTTGTCTAAACTATTGGGTATGAAAGTGGGAAAAAACACTATTTCAGCTCAGTGAGTCACTAAAATTTTTATTTTTAGAAATATTTTTGAAGGGAATAAAGCTTGATGTATGTGAAAGCTTGGACATATTATTTTATTCAACAATATATATTTTCAGTAACTTAAACTCTAATACTTTTTATAATTATTTATTTTATACCACTAATTTTCTGTTACTTTTTATCCACACTCCCACATCCCCTGCCTTGGGTTTTTACATTCCAATTCCTACAGATATAATTTAGACTGGAGCAAATTGATGGGAAAAATAGAAATTCTTCTTACAGATCCTCTCTGTAATTTTCTAGATGGTGCCCCCCTCTCCTTGTTCTCATTGAAGCCACAGCTCAGGTAGTAATGCTAGTAAAACTCCAGGGTAAGGGTAAGAAGATCCAGACACTTGGAAGGTGCTGGATTTTATGGAGAGCATCTTTTCCTCACTGTATTTCCCCCTCTCTGTCTTGCTCCTCTTGGATTGAGGCTACCCTATCCACCTAAGGGTGCCATGACTAAAAATCATCCAGGGGACCTATTTTCCCTCATGGTATTTTCTGTCCCCAGGTCAAATTCATCACCGAATCTTGTTGACTGTACCTTCTAAGTAGTCTTCCAATCAATGACCTTCTTTCCCTATCTATTATCACAACCCTGGTCCAATCTTCTGCAGTATAGCAAGAGCTTTCAAATGCATCTCCCATCTTTAAACCCATTTTAGATAAAGAGCCAATGTGATTTATGTTGAACACAAATCAACTTATATTTATGTAAAACACTTCAATGTCTTTCCATTGTGTTTAGGAAAACATTCGGCTCTGTACCATAAGCTACAAGGTTTATGTGTGTGGTCACTTTGCTAATACTACTTTCTCTTCACTACCTACCATCCTGCACATAAAACTACACTGGCACCTACTTTGCAGGTGGTCTTTCCTTTGCCTAGAATGTTCTTTCCCAGACTGCATGACTGCCTTCTCTTCACTTTCAGAACTCAGTTTAAATGATACATCCTCAGAGAGGCTCCCCTCTGACTACCCAAAGTTAAGTAATTGCTCCCACTGCATTCCCTGTTGAATCATTTTGATTGAAAATAGTAACTTTTGCATTCATGATTTTATACTCACATGTTTATTTTCTGTCTCTTAGATCCTAACCTTCATGGGGGCAGAGGCAATGTCTATGTTACTCTCCCGTGGACACTCAGAGGATAGCACAGTTTCTGCCATGTTGTAGTTTCTCAAAAACTAATTGTTAATAGAATGAATGGACAAAAAACTGAATGAATTGCTTAATAAAAATTCCAAAGTCTGGATCTTCTATTTGGTCTCGGATGCTTTCATTTTTCAAATTATTTGGTTCAGACTTCTTTATAAGCTATTTAAACTGGGGGACTTCTGGCAAGATGGTGACAGATTGGACTGAAAGCAAATGTCCATAAAGACTCTCGATTTCCCCCAGTGGCTGCTTCTTCCACGACTGCCAGCCTAATCTTCAGCTAGGTGTGCAAGCCTGCAGGCTGACAAACACCGGGCCCACACACTGCTCTGCCACTGCTGCCACCACCAGCCATGCTGAACCCTGGGCTGGAGGCTCTCCATCCCACACACCACAGTGTTGATGCAACTAATGCTGCCACCTCACCCAGGGTGGCCCTCAGCTCCCAGTCCCATGGAGTTCCAGACTCCCTTGCAGGCTGCACTGCGCCACCCTTCCCTGAGCTGCTCTACACCATGCTGACCTGGCTGTCTTGCATGCCGCCTACCCTAGCTCAGTCCCCTGGCCATGGTGGGACCAGAGATCAGTTGTAAACCCAAGACCAGGCATAGACTTGCATTGTCCGCCCAACCCCACCTGGCTCCGCCCAGCTCTGCACAGCCTCCAACTTGGGACCTAATCACACCAAACTGGGAGAGACAGAAGCCCCTCCTCCATGCTAGATCAGATACAGACAGGATGGATCTGAGTGGCATATGTGAGAGGCATCAAGCTGACTGAGTCCAGATCTGATCCACCCTACTTATACAGCAGGCATGGGGTATCTGACCCTAGTTGTGAACAACCCTACCAGCCTGCAATGAGAGCAAGAGATCAGAGCTGAAAGTATGTTTGAGTTAGAGGAATGATCTCAGGGTGTGCTGGATCCCCTTGTTTTTATTTTTTTTACTTTTATTCTTTGTTTTACTCATCTTTTTTTCTCTTTTCTTTCCCTTCTTACTGTTATTAGTAACATTTTCATACTTGCTTTGTTTCTATTATTCTATTGATTATTTTTCTTTAGACTTCATGTTTGTGTAGGGGAATAGTACATCATAAAGGAGGTTTGTTGACTTGTGTGTCTGTATGATTGCCTGTATGTTTGGGGTTTTTTTTTTTACTCTTTTCTTTCTTTATGTTTCTTTTCATTTGTAGTTGGTATGTTTGTCTGTTGTCCCTCTTACTCTTCTCTCTCTCCATCTTCCTCTTCCTCCATTCCCTGTTCCATTATTTTCCTTTTTCTTACCTCATTTTGCCTTCAGGGAGCAAACCTATACCTCCACTGCATGGCCACATTGCAAAGCAGGGGGAAGTGGATTCCAGGGTATCCATACACCTGTCGGTGGATACTGGGATCTGCAGATAGATTTAGAATCACAGTTCCTCCCTCAATTAAGTCTCAAAACTACAAGAAAGTATAGCCCCCACCCACAGTCCAACTTTAGAATGGAACAAAGCTAGAGGATTCACATAAGGAAGAATAGAAGATTGAGCAAACAGAAGTAGCAGAAACCCTGCCATCCCTGAACAACAGAATTAAAAAAGAGGGGAGGAAAAGGAAAAATTGGGGAGGAAAATCTGCACAAATGAAGAAATACCAAAAGAAGAATATAGGTCTCACACAGACCCTTAGGGGGTCAGAGATTGAGAAAACAGACTTCAAAGCACAAACAATGAAGAGCCCTCAGAGTGACTGGTTACATATTACAAACACAGACATCATGACATTAATAGAGAGAATAAAAAGAATCGAGGAGAGGCAAGAGGAAAATAGGAAGGAGTTGATAACTGAGATAACAGCAGTAAAGAATACAGTGATTGAAATAAATAACAAACTAATAAGCATGGAAAGCAGAATGAGCCCAACAAAAGAAAGAATCTTAGGGCTTGAGGATCAAAATATAGAACTAACCCAAACTGTCAAAAGCATAGAAAAGAAGCTTTAAAACACAGAACAAAATCTTCAAGAGATGAGCAATTAATTCAAGAGGCCGAACCTAAGAGTAATTGGACTTCCTGAGGCAAAAAAGAGAAACAGAGACCACCCTGGAACAAACATTCCATGAAATTATCCAAGAAAACTTACCTCATCTCATCAGTGATGTGAAAATTCAAACACAAGAGATTGAGAGAACTCCTGCAGGACAACAAATGAGAAAACCAACTCCCAGACACATAATAATTTGCCTAAACAAAGTAGGTACAAAAGAAAAAGTCCTAAAGGGAGCAAGAGAAAAAGGTCAGAATATACCAGGGAAGACCAATTAGAATAGTAGCAGATTTATTTACAGAAACACTTCAGGCTAGAAGAGCTTGGAGCCCAATCTTTAAAGTTCTCACAGATAAACAATTTCAACCAAGAATAATCTACTCAACCAAGCTAAACTTCATCAGTGAGGGAGAATTAATATCTTTCCCAGACATCAAATCCCTAAGAATTTATGCTGCCTCCAGACCACCTCTATGAGAAACACTGAAGAAAGTATTAAACACAGAAGAAAAGGAAAACAGAATGACAACATTCTCACAAGAGTACTGGGAAAAGATTAAAAACACACATGAATCAACCCAAAGACCAAAAGAAAGACAACAAACAAACAGGAACAACAACTCTATAAGAACCTCATGACAGGAATATACTGTCACATTTCAATAATTAGCCTGAATGTGAATGAACTGAATGTACCACTGAGAAGACACAGAGTGGTAAAATGGATAAAATATCATGAGGCCACAATACATTGTCTCCAAGAGACTCATCTCACCATAAGGGATACTCACAGATTCAAAGAAAGAGGATGGGAGGCAAAATTTCAGGTGAACAGAACACAAAAGGAAGAAGGAGTTGCAATTTTAATGTCAGACAAAATACCCTTTAAGCTATCAAAAATTAAAAACGATAAAGATGGTCACTGCATAATGATAAAAACTTCAATCCATCAACAAAAAATATCCATCCTAAACATATATGCACACAATATAGGAGCACCAACTTTCATAAAGTAGTTTCTCGGCAAACTTCAAAACTCTAACACTATCATAGCCAGGGATTTCAATAACCACTCACAACCCTAGACAGATCATCAGGACAAAAAATCAGCAAGGAGATCCAGAACCTCAATCTAACTGTTGACCAAATGGACTTAATTGAAACCAACAGAACACTCCACCCAATGACCACAGAATATATTCTACTCATAAACGCATGGAACGTACTCTTAGATTGACCACATCCTTGGCCATAAATCAAGCATAAACAAATTTAAGAAGATTGAAATTTTGCCAAGCACTTTCTCAGACCTCAGTGGAATAAAAATAAATACCAACACCAACAAGTTTCCCCAAAACCTTCAAGACATGGACACTAAACAAAATGATGCTAAGAAACTCCAGGGTCAATATGGAAATCAAAACAGAGATTAAAAGATACCTGGAAACAAATGAAAATGAGGAAACATCTTACGAAAATCTCTGGGATGACATGAAATCAGTAGGCAGAGGAGAATTCACATCTCTACAAACATACATGAAGAAAATGGAAAGATCACAAGTTAACAGCCTAATAAGTCACCTAAGGAAGCTGAAAAAACAAGACCATCAAAACTCTAACTTCAGTAGAAAAATCTAGATCACCAAAATAAAATCACAAATCTGGGACATAGAAGACAAAAAGATAATACAAAAAATGAACAAAACAAAAAGTTGGTTCTTTGAAAGGATAAACAAGATTGGTGGTCCCCCAGCTAGACTGGCCAACAAAAAGAGAAAAAAAGCCCAAATAAACACAATCAGAAACACAAAAGATAAAGTCACATCTGATCCTGAAGAAATACAAAAGATTATCAGAGACTACTACATACACTTGTATTGAAACAAACTTGAAAATCTAAAGGAAATGGAGGACTTTCTGACATCACACAACCTCCCTAGGTTCAGAGGAAATTATTAATTTTAAAAAGTTAGGTCAAAAGCAAAGTGTACAATGGTCAGGCGAAGTGGCTCAAGTCTGTAATCCATGGGAGGCCAAAGAGAGAGGATTGCCCGGGCTTGGGGTTTGAGACTGGGCAATGTGGTGAGACCTTGTCTCTACAATAAATCAGAAAATAAGCCAGTCATGGTAGTACATGCCTATAATTTCAGCTACTTAGAAGACTGAGGAAGAAGGATCACCTGAACCCAGCAGGTCAAGGCTGCAGTGGCCATTTGCTTGCCACTGCACTCCAGCCTGGGCAACAGAGTGAGACTCCAACTCAAAAACAAAAAAAACAAAAAAGAACAAAAAAAAGCAAAGTGTACAAAACAAATGTGGAAAAAAAATTACAGGAAATTTGACTACAGACATGCTAAGTAAAATTATAATCTAAGAGAAGATCGTTGCTGCAGAAACAAGGAAACATTTAGCTTTAGCACTTATTCAGTT
>NW_007245821.1:0-2312 GCF_000164805.1 Carlito syrichta | reverse complement strand
CAGCTACTTAGAAGGCTGAGGAAGAAGGATCACCTGAACCCAGCAGGTCAAGGCTGCAGTGGCCATTTGCTTGCCACTGCACTCCAGCCTGGGCAACAGAGTGAGACTCCAACTCAAAAACAAAAAAAAACAAAAAAGAACAAAAAAAAGCAAAGTGTACAAAATAAATGTGGAAAAAAATTACAGGAAATTTGACTACAGACATGCTAAGTAAAATTATAATCTAAGAGAAATCGTTGCTGCAGAAACAAGGAAACATTTAGCTTTAGCACTTATTCAGTTTTCTAAACCACTTCTGAGTTCTGTGGAAAACTTATAGAAAATAAGAACAGTGAATCATTTTTTGAACACTTGGTTTATAACAGGTGTTTTGCTAAGCACTTTACGTGCATTAAATAATTTATTCACCACAAAAATTTTTTGAGGTAGATGTTTATATTCCCTCTATTTACAGATGAGTAACCATAATACAGGGATATTAAGTAACTTGTACAAAGTCATACAGTTAGTCAAGTGGCAAGGATGAGACACAAATCCACATTCTTAAATATAGTGCTATACTGACTTAAATAAATACATTGTATTCGAATCCATTCTTTTTTATAACTATTAATTTTTTTATTTTAAAGAAAAAAATAAATCTACAATTTAGGGTTAGGTATACAAATTCTAGTCCATTCTTAAAGAACCTACATCTGACACCAACGACAGGCAGGCAGAGACCCAAATTAAAAGCACAATCCGATTCACAATAGCAGAAAGAAAGAAAGAAAGAAAGAAAGAAAGAAAGAAAGAAAGAAAGAAAGGAAGAAAGAAAGAGAAAGAAAGAAAGAAAGAAAAGAAAGAGAAATCCCTTGACATCTTCCTAACCAGAGAAGTGAAAGACCTTTATAATAAAGAACCTACAAATCAGAAAAGTGAGAAGGCATGCGCATACATAGTGTGCTAATCCTTTTCTATAAAGTAGTTTTCAAGATACTTTCAATATCTCATTACACTTATTCATGCAGGTAAAAAATAACAATATTTAGCACATGTTTGGAAAGTGCTGCTCTTCATTGGATTCTCACCTCAACTCTGTGAAATAAGATAATACAGGTATCACGGTAAAATAAGCTGTATGTATAATAAATTAACCCTTAAACTTCAGTGACATAATTTGACACAAGCTTAAATATCTCTCAAAGTGCCATATTTGCATGGATCAGAGACGTTAAGATCCTAGACCACAGTTACCATTTACAAGTCTCAGTCCCAGCCCCTCCATCTCAACACAAATCTATTGGGTATGCCAGAGTGCAGTGAAGAGGTACATCACAGATAATGCCTTTGGTCTAGTCATTTCTTCTCACATTTTATTTTATTTGTTTATATTAGAGTTGGAGTCTTACTCTGATGCCCAGACTGGAGTGCAGTGGCATGCTTACAGCCACTACAGCCACGACCTCCAGGGCTCAGGTGATCTTTCCACTCATAAATTGCAAGAGACATGTCATACTAATGATGGAAATAAGAGGGAAAACAGTTTCTGGAGTTTATGAGAAATCTCTATGCTATCTTCACAAACTTTCTGCAAATTATTCTAAATATACTGTTTTTTAAAACAAAAATGTCAGTACTGCAAGGGGCCCGACTCCAAAAGATAATCAGAGGTTTTTTGGGTCCCTCCTGGTACATCATATCTACTGCTTTCTCTAAAATATTTACACACTGAAGCTCACAGTCATTCATCTGGAGCTACGTTTCCTCAGTTTGTTCCCAAGGTTCCATTTCTTCACAAAAGATGAACTGTCCTAGGACTCTAAGAAAACATGAACAGGGACTTCTGGGAAGATGGCAGCAATGCCAGTCTAAGTGAGTCCCAGTGTGAGTGAGTGAGTGTATGGAAAATTTTGTATATGTGTCTGTGAGTGACTGATTGAGTGGGGACTTGGGAGAAAGTGGCCAGGGCTCTCCTGGTGAAGCAAGAGATGTGAAGCAACTGTCACAGCTACTCTGCTTGGATCCTAGCACTCCCCAGGGTGCAGAAGCTGAGCGCCATTTTTTTCCCAATTCAGCAAAGCTTTTCTTCATAAGAAGTTGCTGGGTAGGACTGCTGGCTCCAGGCTCTGCCTCACCACCACAGCACCTGACTGAACTCTGGCAGTAAAGGCTGAAGAGGGAGCTCAGTGAGGAAACCCAGAGGCAGAGCCCTTCTGAAGAAGACAAATGAGGCTTGCTGCCAACATCTTGAAAAATTGGGCAGGAAAGTGCACCAGCTTTCTCACCACAGAGTGACAGACCCGATCTCTGTGATTGGTGGATTAACTACT
>NW_007245820.1:0-8957 GCF_000164805.1 Carlito syrichta | reverse complement strand
TTTTTTTCTGTGACACATAACTTAGCATGTAGACTCTAAAGTCATCAAGTTGCTGTAAAGTTCACTATTTGTCCATCCTTTATGACTGAATAATATTTCATCATGCATATGTATCATATTATTTGTCTACTTTTGATTGGCAACATTTTTTGTTCCATTATTTGCTGTTGTAAATAGTGCTGCAATAACCATGCACGTTCCGGTATTATTTTGTACAATGATTTGCCTTACTCTGTGTATATTCCCAGAAAGGTGATAGCTGAGACGTATGGAAAATCAATTTGTAGATCTTTTAGTAATCACCACACTGTTTTCCACAGAGGCTGTACTTGTTTGCACTCTGACTAAACGTGTAGAAGTGTTTCTTTTTCCCCACATTCTCTACAGCATTTGTTGTTTTTTTAGTTATTGATAATGGCCATCCTGAATGGAGTTAGATAGTATCTCAGTGTGGTTTTAATTTGCATTTCTTTGATGATTGGTTAGGCTCAGTATTTTTTCATATATCTGTTGCCTCTTCATATGTCTTTCTATAAGAAATGTCAGCCAGGCTCGGTGGCTCAGCCTGTAATCCCACACCTTTGGGAGGCTGAGGTCAGTGGGTTGCCTGAGCCCACGGGTTTGAGACACGCCTGGGCAGCGAGACCTCATCTCTACAATAAATCAAAAACTAGCCGGGCGTGGTAGCGCATGCCTGTGATTCCGTCTACTTGGAAGGCTGAGGCAGAAGGATCGCTGGAGCCCAGCAGGTTGAGGCTGCGTGACCGGTGGTGGCCACTGCACTCCAGTCTGGGTGACAGAGTGAGACTCCAACTCAAAAAAAAAAGAAATGTCTATTCATATCCTTTGCCCACGTTATAATGGGGCTATTTGCTTTTTGTTTTTCCTTTAGGTACATTTAAGTTTATTTTATATCCTGGATTTCGGCCTTTGCCCTATATACAGTTGGCAAATATTTTCTCTCATTTTGTGGACTGTCTTGCAGCTCTCTTGATGGTTTATTTTGCTTTGCAGAAACTTTCAGTTTGATGAGGTCTCACTTGTCTGTCTTATGTCTTATTGCATGGGAACTTGGAGTTTTGTTCAGGAATTGGTTTCCAGTTTCAATTTCCATAAGCATTTCTCCCGAATTTTCTAAGGTTTTTATAATTTGAGGTATTACATTGAGGTCTTTGATCCATTTAGAGCTGACTTATGTATGTGGTGATAAGTGGGGGACTTGTTTTAATTTTCTGCATGTGCAGTTTTCCTAGCATCACTTACTGAAAAATCTCTCCTCTCCCCAGTAGCTGCTGTTGGAAACTTTGTCAAAGATGAATTGGCTGAGAAATTGAAATTTTGCTTCCACAATATCTATTTTGTTCCATTGGTCTAGATGTCTGTCTTTGTACCAATACTAGGGTTTTTTAAATTATTATTATTGCATCCTTATAATAAAGTTTAATGTCTAGATTATGATACCTCCTGCTCTGTTTCTTTTTCTGAGCATTGATTTAGCTATTCATGGTCATTTACATTTCCATATGAATTTTTGTATTGTCATTTCCAGGCCTGAGAAGAATGATGTACAAAATTTAATAAATAAATTGTTAAATCTGTAGATTGCCTTAAGGAAGACTGACATTTTAACAAGGTTAATCCTTCCAATCCATGAGCATAACATATTTTTCCATTTGTTTGTGACTTCATTGATTTCTTTCAGCAGTATTTTGTAGTTTTCCTTGTAATTTCTTTCATTTCTTGGCTTAGAAACGTGCTAAGATATTTCATTTTATTTTTGCTGTCATCGTGAGTGAGATTGTGCTTTTTATTTGATTCTCTGGCTGTTGTTGAGTATAAACTTATGACTGTCTTTTTCACATTTTTGTTTGTTTGTTTGTTTTGTTTTGTTTTGAGTTGGAGTCTCACTCTGTCGCCCAGACTGGAGTGCAGTGGCCACTCCCGGCCACCGCAGCCTTGACCTGCTGGGCTCTGGCGATCCTTCCGCCTCAGCCTTCCAAGTAGCTGGAATTACAGGCATGCGCTACCACGCCCGGCTGATTTTTTTTTTTTTTTTTGATTTATTGTAGAGATGAGGTCTTGCTGCCCAGGCGGGTTTCAAACCCGAGGGCTCAGACAATCCACTCACCTAAGCCTCCCAAAGGCGTGGAATTACAGGCTGAGCCACCGAGCCCGGCTCACATTTATTTTTTATCCTGAGATTATTTTTTATCCTGAGACTTTGACAAAGTCCTTATCAGTGCAAGAAAATTTTTCAACAGATGCTCTTAGTTGTTATTGTTGTTTTTTTTCTTAACATTTTATTTTAAAATTGTGGGGTACAATCCAGGGTTGGGTACACAAATATTCATCGTCAAGTTACCCTTGTTGAGGAGGTGTGTCTATCCTCCCCAGGCAGATTTTGACAACTTTCACTTCCACCACCCCGTCCCTACCCCCCCTCACGCCCCCACAGTTTCTCACAATTATCAATCATTTTATTATAGTGTTATGGTAATTTTTCATGGTATACTTATGGGTGAGAACATGTGATACTCAATTCTCTGTTTCTGTGAAAGATCACTCACTATTATAGACTCTAATTACATACAGATTGCTGTTAAGTTCCCTATTTTGTTCTTCTTTATGGCTGTGTAATATTCCATTGTATATAGGTATCATATTTTTTATCCAGTCCTCTTTTGATAGGAAACACAGTTCGTTCCATTTTGATGCTATTGTGAACAATGCTGTGAAAAACATACATGTGTAGGTATCTTTTTGATAGAGTGATTTGAGTTCTTCCAGGTATACTCCCTGTAGGGGGATTGTAGTAATATGAAAGGTTGGTTTTTAGAACTTTTAGGAATCGTGAAACTGTTTTCCACAGAGGCTGTACTGGTTTATACTTCAACAAAAGTGTAGAAGTGTACCTTTTTCAGCACATCCACTCCAGCATCTGTTATTTTTCGAGTTATTGATGATGACCATTCTGATTAGAGTAAGGTGGTCTCTCAGTGTAGTCATTAATTTGCACCTCCTTGATGACTAGTGAGGCTGGCCATTGTTTCATGTTTCTGTTGGCTGCTTTCATGTCTACTTTTGAGAACTGTCTATTTATATTTTTCTCCACTTTGCAATGGAGATATTTGTTTTCTTTTTTTTTCCTTACACCACAATTGAGTTCCTTGTGGATCCTGGATGTTAAGCCTTTGTCAGACATACATTTGGCAATTTTTTCCCAGTCTGTGTACTGTCTCCCTGCACTCTTAATGGTTTATTTTGCTTTTCAGAAGCTTTTCAGTTTGATGAGGTTCCAATTTTCTATCTTATCTCTTATGGCATGAGTACTTGATTATGAATTGGTTGCCAGTTCCAATTTCCATAAGAGTGTCTTCTGCATTTTCTAAAGTTCTTATAGTTTGAAGCTTTACATTGGGGTCTCTGATCCATTTAGAGCTGATTTTTGTGTATGGGGATAGGTAGGGGTCCTGTTTGAATCTTCAGCATGTGGTAAGCTTATTTTCCCAGCACTATTTAGAGAATAGGTTCTCATCTCCCCATTGGTTGGTGGGGAGGTTTTGTCAAAGATGAATTGGTTGAGAAATTGAAATTTTGCTTCTGAATTCTATTCTATTGATCTATATGCCTGTTCTTGTACCAATGCCAGGCTGATTATCTTTATAATAAGGTTTATATTCCGGGAGTGTGATACCTCCTGTTTCTTTTCTTTTTTCTTTCTTTTTTTTTCTTTCTTTTCTTTCTCTTTTATCTTTTCTTTTTTTTTCTTAGGATTGTTTAGGCTATTCTTTGTTGGGAGCCAACATCTACAGCTATACTACTGAGGCCTATGAAGGCCTGGGTTGGAGGTGCACTTTTGACACAAAAGCATCAGAGACATCTATGGTGTTGATATATGACTAGTGACCAGTTTGTATATATGGCATAAAAATTTATATTATCTAGAAACAAATTTTTACACTGTTAGACTAAAATCTCGGGCAAGGCCTTACAGCAGAAACATTCTGTGCTTTAAGTTTCTATTTCTCTCTGATCTTATGAGCCATTCTCAAGTTTCTGTCTCTTAGAAGTAACCATACAGCCTTTGTTCCTGTAAGCAGAAATTGCTCTAATAGCTTTGTTTTTCTGCCTCTAGCCAGGCAGAACGTTCTTAGTTTCATTACGTGCCAAAACTCTTAGTCTGCCTCTGCCCCCCAGCCATCGTCATGGCAACTGTGCCTTTCCTTGTCCAAAGGTGTGACAACTACTACTTGATTTATTCACTTAAACCATAAATTTTATAAGGAAGTTTAGAAATATAAATACATAGTTTAGTTATCCATATATAACACTATGTGAACTTGTGCTTGCTACTTCACGTCCTTCTGCTTGAAATTTGCCCTCTAATATGCCTGTGTATGGTAGTGATAAAACCCAGTCACAGGCCTATTGGAGAGTGAATCCTTAGTACTTTCACTTATTATCAAATATACTTCTGCACTTTGGATTTCCGCTTTGTGGCGTCGACTTCAGTGTCCAGCAGACTTCAATGGTAAAGTATGCATTGGGTGTGTCGAACACTGGTTAACGTTTTATGCTTCTCACTATTTAGCATTTTATGGAGGGCTCTGGCAACCGTGTCTCTGACAGGCTTTTAAGATCAAAGTTTAAAGCATGCAAGACACCAAGACTAGCGCCTCTCTGTCTTCTTCTCTTAGGTATAATCTGTGCTTTATTTGCTCGATTAGTATATCCCTTATAAATATATATTTGAAGTTTTATAAGAAATCATATATTAAATCATATAGGTAAATGCTAAAAATCATAGGTACTAGCTATGATCTTGTTTCAAACATGTGTACTCTGATACTAATCATTCTGTTTGGAGCATGTGGATCTTGTGATGCAGATTTAATAGATATGATGTGTATCACTGGATTCGTATGCCCCCAGCAAAAATATTTTCACTACTAGAAGTTAAGATAATTGATATAAATCTTGATTATTTTGTTAAATCATAGTCAGTTAATAAAAAAGGGAAGTTTTACTTTAAGAAAAATTCAGTATAGCTTATGATATATAGATTAGTCATCAAATATTGAAGAATACAGTTTGCCAGACTATTGTTAAAATCATACACCTGTAATTTTGATGTATGCCTTGTAAGGCACGATATGCATCAGGGAGTTTTCATTGTCAATTGTTACCTTAGACAAAAATCTTTTGTGAAGAGCGTTATGCATCACGCAATCTGTAAGCCCCTAGCAAATATTTGATTATTGCTGAATATTGTAGAAAATGGTATATAAGCTGGAAAGAGTTTGAATAAAATCGGAACAGTCCTGATCAGACTGAAGCCAGAAGAACTGCCTCCTCGTTGTTTCTTCTCGCCATGTCCTGACTCCCTGGAGGAGGCCCAACTCCCCTCAGGTCGGGGCCAGTCCCCAACAATTCTTGGTCGCCTTTGTTTCCTTATAAATTCCTGTATTGTTCTTTCTAGGTCTGAGAAGAATGTTGGTGGCAATATGATGAATATTGCATTAAATCTGTAGATTACTCTACATAGGGTGGACATCTTAACAATGTTGATTCTTCCAATCCAAAAGCATAGAATATATTTCCACTTGGTTGTGTGTCTTTTATTTCTTTGAGCAGTGTTTTGCAGTTTTCATTGACAAGATGTTTCATATCTCTGGTTAGGAAGATGCCAAGGTACTTCATTTTGTGTGTGTGTCACTATTGTGAATGGAATTTTGCTTTTTGTTTGGTCTTCTGTTTGTTTATTATTTATGTATAGAATACAATTGTCTTTTACACATTCACCATATACCCTGAGACTTTCCCAAAATCCTTTCCCAGTGCAAGGAAATTTCAGGCAAATTCTCTTCGGTTTTCAAGATATAGTATCATGTCATCTGCAAAGAGAAATAACTTGACTCCCTCTTTTCCTATTTGGATACAGCTGATTGCCTTCTCTTCTTTGGCTGCTCTAGCTAGAACTTCCAAAACTATGGTGAACAGGAGGGGTGAGAGTGGTCATCCTTGTCTTGTTACAGTTTTCAGGGGAAATGGTTGCAATTTCTGTTTGTTTAGCAGTATGCTGGCTGTAAGTTCCTGTAGATGTGTCTTATTTTTTTGAGGTATGTACTATTTATGCCTAGATGTTAGATGGTTTTTATAAGGAAAGGGTGTTGGATTTTATCAAAAGCTTTAAATTCATCTAATGATATGATCATGCATTTTT
This sequence comes from Carlito syrichta, assembly GCF_000164805.1. Classification (NCBI taxonomy): domain Eukaryota; kingdom Metazoa; phylum Chordata; class Mammalia; order Primates; family Tarsiidae; genus Carlito; species Carlito syrichta. The sequence continues at coordinate 2,734 of NW_007245820.1, read as the reverse complement.
TTGTTTTATGTCTGTTGATGTATTTAATTATGTTTATGGTCTTATGAATGCTGAACCAGGCTTGCATCTCAGGGATGAAGTCTACTTGGTCGTGGTGGATGATTTTTGAGATGTGTTGTTGAATCCGATTTGCTAGGATCTTGTTGAGAATTTTGGCAACAATATTCATCAAAATTATTGACCTGTAGTTCTCTTTCTTTGTTGGGTCTTTACCTGGCTTGGGTATCAATGTGATATTAGCTTCATAAAATGATTTGGGGAGAGTTCCATCTTTCTCAATCACCTGGAATACTTTCAGTGTGATTAGTGTCAGTTCCTCCTTGTATGTCTTGTAGAATTCTGCTGGAAGGCCATCTGCTCTGGGGCTTTGTTTATAGGTAGTTTAATTATGACATAGTCAATTTCCTGAAAATTTTTTGGTCTATTTAGGGTCTTGATTTCTTCTTGGTTAAACTTAGGGAGTTTGTGTGATGTCAGAAAGTCCTCCATTTCCTTTAGGTTTTCAAGTTTGTTTCCATGCAAGTGCACATAGTTGTTTCTGATAATCCTTTGTATTTCTTCAGGGTCAGATGTAACTTCATCATTTGTGTTTCTGATTGTGTTTATTGAGTTTTCTCTCTCTTTTTTTGGTCAGTCTTGCTAGGGGACCATCTATTTTGTTTATCCTTTCAAAGAACAAGATTTTGGTTTTACTGAATTTTTGTATTATCTTTTTGTCTTCTGTGTTCCGGATTTTGGCTTTTATTTGGCTGATATGGATTATTCTGCTGAAGATAGGGTTTTGATGCTCTTGCTTTTCCAGTTTCATTACATGACTTTTTAGGTTAACTGGTGATCTTTCCATTTTCTTCCTGTGCATTTGTAGAGATAAGAATTCCTCTCTTACTACTGGTTTCATGGCATCCCAGAGATTTTAAGATGTTTCTTCATTTCCAATTGTTTCCAGGTATATTTTCATCTGTGTGTTGATTTCCATGTTGACCCAGGAGTTGCTTATCATCATGCTCTTTAGTGCCCATGTGTTTGTGGATTCGGGGGAACTTTGTTGGTGTCAATATTTATTTTTAATCCACTGTGATCTGAGAAGGTGCATGACAAAATTTCAGTCTTATGAAATTTGTTTATGCTTGATTTATGGCCAAGTATGAGTTCGATCTTAGAGTATGCTTTTGTGGTCATAGGGTGGAATTTTCTGTAGCATCAATTAAGTCTTTGGTTTTCAAGTTATAGGATTGTGTCACTAGCAAAAGAGTAATAACATGATTTCCTTTTTTTCATATATGAATATCCATGATTTCCTTCTCTTGTCTGATTGCTTTACCCAGTACTTTACACTATGTTGAATGAAAGGGCTGAAAGTTGACAAACTTGTGTTCTCTCAGCTTTCAAGATAAATGATTTCTATCTCTGTCAATTTAGCAATATGTTTTCTTTGGGTTTATCAGAGATGGCTCTTACTATTTTTTTTCTCTTTTGAGTTGGAGTCTCACTCTATCACCCAGGATGGAGTGCAGTGACTGCTCCTGGCCACCACAGCCTCGACCTGCTGGGCTCTGGTGATCCCTCCATCTCAGCCTTCCAATTAGCTGGAGCTACAGGCGTGTGCTACCACACACGGCTAATTTTCTTTTTTTTTTTAATTTATTGTAGAGATGAGGTCTCGCCCAGTTTTCTAGGCAGGTCTTCAACCTGCGGGCTCAGGCAATCCAGTCACCTCAGCCTCCCAAAGGTCATGGGATTACAGGCTGAGCCACGGACCCCATCAGCTCTTACTGTTTTGAAGTATGTTCCCACTATGCATAGTTTTTCATGGGTTTTTAATCAAGAAGAGCTGCTGAATTTTACTAAAAATTTTTTTCTGTGCCTTGTAATATAATCATTCAATTCTTATTTTTTCATCTGTTGGTGTATTTAATTAAATTTAAGAGTCTAAGTATGTTGAACCTGCCCTGCGTTCTGGGAATAAAGCTTACTTGTTCATGTTGGATGATTTTTGAGATGTGTAATTGAATCCAATTTGCTAGAATCTTGTTGACTATTTTTGCGTCTCTGTTCATTAGGAATATTTGCCTATTATTCTCTTTATTTGTTTGATCTTTACCCAGTTTGAGTATCAGTGTGATATTGGCATCTTAAAATGTTTTGGAGAAGACCCTATCTTTCTCAAATTCTTTTAATATTTTCAGTAGGACCGGTATAAGCTTGTCCTTGTATGTTTTTGGAATACTTCACTGGAAGGTCGTCTGGTCTTATGTATTATTTTGTAGTTAGCTTTATCATGATGGAGTCACTTTCCTGGGATGTTATTGGTCTATTTAATGTGTTGTTGTCTTCTTGCTTTAAACTTGAGAAGTTTTGTGATGTTAAAAAGTGCTCCATTTCACTCAGGTTTTCTAGTTTGTTTTGATACAGGTGCATAATAATCTCTGAAAATTTTTTGTATTTCTTTGGGACCTGTGGTGATTTGATCTTTTGCATTTTATGTGTTTATTTTGACTTTTTCTCTCTTTTTCTTGATCACGCTGACTAGGAGATTCTCAATCTTGTTTTTCCTTTCAATGAACCAAGTTTTTTGTTTTTTTGCTCTTTTCACGTTATTTTTGTTGTCTGTGTCCTGTATTTGGCTTTTACTTTGATGATCTGGATTCTTCTGCTCAAGTTAGGGTTTTGGTGGTCATGTTTTCCAAGATCCCTTGGGTGATTTTTTTAAGCTATTAAATTGTGGTCTATCCAT
>NW_007245819.1:0-9535 GCF_000164805.1 Carlito syrichta | reverse complement strand
CACTTTGGGAGGCTGAAGCAAGGGGATTGCTGAGCTCAGGGCTTCAAGACCATCCCAGGCATCTGGCAAGACTCGTCTCTACAATAAATCAAAAAATAAGCTGAGTGGTAGTGTGTGCCTGTAGTTCTAGGTGAGGCAGAAAGATCGCCAGAGCCCAGCAGACTGAGGCTGCAGGGTCCATGAGCATGCCCCTGTGCTCCAGCCTGGGTGACAGAGGGAGACTCTGACTCAAAAAAAAAGTACATGACTGGGCATAGTGGCTCAGCCTGCCATCCCAGCACTTTGTGTGGCTGAGGTGAGAGGACTGCCTGAACCCAGGGGTTTGAGACCAGCCTGGGCAACTTTCAGAACCTCGTCTCTACAATTAAAAAAAAAGTTAGCCAGGCATAGTGATGAGCACTTGTAGTTCTAGCTACTCGGAAGGCTGAGGCAGGAGGATCGCCTGAACCCAGGAATCTACAGTAGCTGTGATCATGCCACTGTACTCCAGCTGGGCCACAGAGACTCCCACTCAAAATAAATGAATATATAAATAAAGTGCACATTTCGGGGGTATCCAGTACATTCCCGCTGTCCCACCCGGGGCTAATCCTGAGACTTCTGGCTTTCATCGCGCCATCGGAAATCCCTCCCCTCCCTCAGCCCCTGTTGACCAAGACCCCGTCTCCTTGTGGATTTGCCTGTTCTAGGCATGTCACATAAATGACTGCAGTCCACAACCTGGTGTGCCTGGTTCCTTCCCTTCTGTCTGTTTTTTCAGGGAGGGAAATCGACACTGTGTCTCCCTGCCCTCACCCAGGACGCCTCTGACACCAGACACCAGCCAGCTGTCCCTTAAGTTTCTTGCTGATCCTACCTCCCTCGAAGACACGTCACATCCCATGGTGAAGAGCTCAGTCCACATGGTGGCCTGCTCCAGATGGTGGTCATGGGGCCCGGGTCTCCTGTCCCTGTGACCTATCAGCTGTAAATCAGAGGCTCCCCGGCCTCCTCCTTGGTCCCAGAATTCTGCGTGACTGGCTCCCAGAATTCAGGTAAACACCACACACAGTTACTCATTGGTTATAAAGGACTTGGGTAGAATGTGGGTAATGTGGTGCCAGGGTGAGGTCCCTGTGGATGGGCCTGCCACCCCCCTGGCATGTGGGTGTGGTGGTCACCTGGGAAGTTCATCACACCTCCTTGTGCAAGAGTTTGCTTATTTGTTTTGTTTTTGTGAGACAAGGTCTTATTGTTCAGGCTGGAGGGCAGGAGCATGCTCACGGCCACCACAGCCTTGATCTGCTGGGCTTAGACGATCCTTCCACATCAGCCTTCCAAGTAGCTGCAACTACAGGCACACACCATCATGCCTGGCTAACTGTTTTTCTTTTTTCTTTTTTTTTGTAGAGATGAGGTCTTGCCAAGTTTTCCAGGCTCTTCTTGAACCCCTGAGTGCAGGAAATACTCTCACCTCCATCGCCCAAAGTGCTGGGATGACAGGCATGAGCTACTGCACCTGGCTTGCACCTAACTAATTTAAAAAGAATTTGTGGAGATGGGGTCTTGACACGTTGCCCAATCTGGTCTTGAACTCTTGGGCTCAAGGAGTCCTCCTGCCTCAGCCTCTTGAGTAGCTGTGACTACAGGTGTGTATTATTGCACCCAGCTGATTGTTAAAAATTTCTTGTGGAGACAGGGTCTTGCTATGTTATCCAGGCTAGTCTTAAACTCCTGGGTGGAAGTGATCCTGGCCTCAGCCTCCGGAATAGCTGAAACTACAGGTGTATGTTATCACACCTGGCTAATTTTTTAATTTATTGTAGAAAGGGGGGTCTTGCTATGTTGACCAGGCTGGTCTTGAGCTCCTGGCCTCAAGTCATCCTCCCACCTTGGCCTCCCAAAGTGCTGGAATGGCAGGTGTGAGCCACTACTCCCCTCAATAGTTTGTACAGAGCTTAATCTCTGGCACTTTCCTGGATGTCAATGAGTGGGCTGGCAGTTCCTACCCTCTAATCGCTTGGTCATTCTGGCGACCAGCCCCAACCACCCCAAGGCTGTCCAGAGGCCTCACCGCAGCACACCCCGTGAGCATCGGGGACAGACCATGTTGTATCCACCTGTTCACCTGTGGCAGGACCTCTGTCTCCCGCCATGAGCTGTTGTGAGCAGCACTGCCATGGAGGCTGGTGCCCGTGTTCCTGAAGGTTCATTATTCCTTCTTTTGAGGGACTTGGTCTCCTAGCCTTGAGGACTGGGTGTAGGGGTGCAGCCTGGCTCTATTGGACAAGGCAAGGGTATGGTGTCTCCTCCCTCCATCCGTGGGGTGTCCGTGGGACGGTGGCATCCACCCTCATCAGCTTTCCCCTCTCATCAAGACCCAGGATGAGCATGTGGTTCATTCCTCCTTGACAGAAGAGGACGCAGAATTTTCCAGAATGCAGGTCAAACTGGAAACACCCAGACTGGCTCCGAAAACCTCGCTCTTGCATTCTGGTGCCTTCCAGAAACGGGCCTCTGAGGGCAAGCTGGGCTGGCTGGGTCTGTCTAGGTAATGTCGATGGACCTCCTGACTTGGATACGGGATGCTGAGGACCACTCCGGGCATAAGGTGCGTCCTTTGGGCTGCACAACCACTTTGGATACCACACAATAATGATTTCAATCTCTGCTGGGGTGACGAGCATTTCTAAAAATAGATACACATCTGAAGTTTCACGTTTCAAAGCAGTTCAGTCATTGAATGACCCTCCACTGGGGTAAGGAACATCACTCTTGAATGGATGCTGTTGGGATTTCCTAGAACCCAGTCACTGCCTTCTTAATTGATTGAGATGGAATTCAGTACTCTTGGGGCTTTGAAGCCCACAATGCGGTATCCTTTAGTATCCGTGGGACTGGGTGACTCACAGTTGATTTGGGAACTTTTTCATCCCCTACAACAAACCCCATAACCATCCATGTTGTTCCCCATTTTCCTTGTCCCCCCCCAGCCCCTGCCTTCTCCCTCTATGGATTGGCTTGTTCTGGGGACTTTGTGTACTTAGTGGCACATGGGGGGAGGCCATCTGGATCTGGCTTCTTTGACGTAGCATTGTGTTTTCTTAGTTTTTTGTTGAGTCGGAGTCTCCCTCTGTTGCCCAGGCTGCAGGGCAAGGGCATGCTCATGGCCACCACAGCCTCAACCTGCTGGGCTCTGGCAATCCTTCCATCCTCAGCCTTCCAGGTGGGAACCACAGACGTGTGCCACCATGCCTGGTTAATTTTTTTGATTTATTGTAGAGATTGGGTCTCGCCAAGTTGCCTAGGCTGGTCTTGAACCCGTGGGCTCAAGTTATCCACTTGCCTGGGCCTCCCAAAGTGCTGAGATGAGAGGCTGAACCACTGAGCCCAGCCCATATCTTGTTTTAATGTACATTTCTTCAGTAGCTGCTGTGTTGGACATCTTGTTATGTGCTCACTGGTCATCTATGTATTCTCTCGTAAAATGTCTTTTGCCCATGTTTTAATCGGATTGTTGTTTTATTATTATTATTATTTTTAACTCTTGAGTTTTGAGGTTCTTTAAACAGTCTAGACATGAATCTTTTGTGAAACACATGATGTGCAAAACATTCTTTCTCGCACTCTGTGGTTGTTTTCATCCTCTCAAGAGAGTTTTATCCTCTCAATGAGTTCTTGCCTGTCCTGAGAACCTGAATCTTTTCTTCTAAGAATTTTGTAGTTTCACTTGTTTGCATTTAAATCCAGGTTCCTTTTTTTTTTTTTTTTGAGTCAGCTTCTCACTCTGTCACTCAGGCTGAAGTGCAGGGGCACACTCATGGCCACTGCAGCCTCAACCTGCTGGGTTCCGGTGATCCTTACACCTCAGCCTTCCAAGTAGCTGGAACTATAGGAGCACGTCACCAAGCCTGGTTAGTTTTTTTATTTATTGTAGGGATGAGGTCTCACCAAGTTGCCCAGCCTGGTCTCCAAACCCTGGGCTCAGGCAATCCTTTCACCTCAGGTCTCCCAAAGTGCTGGGATAATAAGCCTGAGCCACCATGCCCAGCCTCCAGGATTCACTTTGAATTAGTTTTTATATGAGATGGGAAACTTAGGTTGATTTTTATTATTGTATCAGTGGACATCCAAGGACTCTAGCACTCTTTGTGGAAAAGACAATCCTTCTTTCTCTGACTTGTTCTTGCACTTTGGTCAGAAATCAGTTGGTCGTGTGTGTGTGTGTGTGTGTGTTTTCTCATTCTCTACTGAGTTTAGTTGCCATGTCCCAACGCTCCACCAGAACCACCCAGCCTTGACTACAGTAGCTACTCAATAAATCTTGACATTGAGTAGATGGGGTCCTCCCCCTTTATTTTTCTTTTTCACATTGTTTTAGTTATTCTACTTTCTTGACCTTTTCATATAAACTGTAGAATATTCTTGTCTCTAGCTACACAAAATTTTTGCTGGGATTTTGACTGGAATTGTGTTCAAGCTTTACACCATTTTTGGAAGAATTGCCATCCTGACTTTGTGGAGTTTTCCAACTCATGAACAGGCATATCTCCTCCTTTATTTAGATATCTTTGCTATTTTCTTTTCAACCAGTGTTGTATAGGTTTCAGCATCAACTTCCTGAATGTGTTTTGTTACATGTATGCTCAAGTTTTTCTTTTCTTTTTTTTTTTTTTTTTTGAGTTGGAGTCTCACTCTGTTGTCCAGACTGGAGTGCAGTGGCCGCTCTCGGCCACTGCAGCCTGGACCTGCTGGGTTCTGGCGATCCTTCTGCCTCAGTCTTCCAAGTAGCTGGAACTACAGGTGTGTGCTATCACGTCCGGTTCATTTTTGATTTATTGTAGAGATGAGATCTTGCCAAGTTGTGCAGGCGGGTCTCGAACCTGCGGGCTCAGGCAATTCACTCACCTCAGCCTCCCAAGGTGTGGGATTACAGACTGAGCCACCAAGCCCGGCTTCCTTTTTTTTTTTGAGCAAGCAAAAAATGGTATTGTGTCCACATGTTCATTGCTAGTATATAGGAATATGGTTGATTTCAATATGCCGATCTGGTGTCTTGTACCTTGCACAAATCACTTATTATTTCTAGGAGATTTTTTTTTTAAGACTCCTTATGATTTTCTATAACCATGCTGTGAGCAATTAGGGCCAGTTTTATTTCTTCTTTTCCTGTCTGTATGCTTTTAATTTCTTTCTGTCCCCCCACGTTGAACTTGCTAGAGCGTCAAGCTCCATGTTGAGTGAGAGCAGTGAGTGCAGACATTGTGCCTTGTTCCTGATCATAGGGGGGAAACATTTAGTTGAGAGGACAGTAATAAAATATACCATGGACTTAGGATAAGAGCATGCTATTTAGAGACCCAAGAAACCAAGAAACTTAAAAAGTCATACTTGCTGTAAAAGTAGTGTTAAGTTCACTATATTTTATATATCCCTACCTCATGTTTACTATATATTTTGTGCATTCCTACCTCATGTTCATTGTACTTTATGAAATCTTAGTACTTTAAATCCTACCTCAGACCCCGTAGAATTAGGCATATGTTGGGTGCCTGGTAGTGAATGATTGTATAGTTATATACTGTGTTAAGTAGTGTTTGTATTTAGAACTCTTGGGTTAAGCACTGTTAGTCCCAATTGTCATGCTGACTTCTGCTTTTACAATGGGATGTAAATGTTAAAGCGATAAGCCCCTTTCAGACATTCCTTTGCTATTGCAGTAGACTCTGAGGCACTAGCTGCTCTCTACGTGGGCTTTATGTTGGTTTAAATCTCCGGTTCCCATGCTAAAGTTAATTTACACGCAGTGGCTATGTAAACCTGAGGGAATCAAAATACTTTTAGAAAAACCGCCTTGCTATACGACGTTTGTGATATTTTATAAATTCCTAGAACTAGTACTATATGAATTTTTACGCCACATTCACTGTGTGTGTTTGCAGCATTCATATTTAAAACTTTGTTAAGTTTAACTTTTCTAGTCCCATAATCACCATGGATACAACAAGCCTAAGCATCTCAGTTGGTCACGCGGCAGCGCTTAGTAACCCCCTGCCTGTTTGCTCAAGTTAATTTATATGCAGTGACAATATGAACCTAACTTATCTGACATTCCACTCTGCCCGTTAAGTGGGTTTCTGTCAATTGCGAGCAGTCAGGTTAAAGCCCACGAAAGGCACCTACCAATACCAAGTGTTCCCGTACCCATTAGCAGAAATTACCCAATCATGTAAAATCAAGTTTAAAGCTCTTTCCCCTCCCTCTGTAATTGTGCATAAAAACTACTTGCCATACTGGATCGGGGCTCTCGTCCCTGAAGTCACTGCTGGCTTTATACGTGAGCCCAGACTCAAGACTGAATAAAGACCCTCGTGTGTTTGCATCGGAGCTGGCTCTTTGTGGTCTCTTTTGGATTTGAATTCTGGGTTTACCATAGTCTTTCATTATTTGTCGAATGTCAGCTGATTTTTTTTTTGAGTTGGAGTCTCACTCTGTCTCCCAGACTGGAGTACAGTGGCCTCTCCCGGCCACTACAGCCTCAACCTGCTGGGCTCCAGTGATCCCTCTGCCTCAGCCTTCCAAGTAGCCAGAATTGCAGGCATGCGCGACTATGCCCGGCTGATTTTTTGATTTAGTGTAGAGATGAAGTCTCGCTGCCCAGGCGGGTCTCGAATCCACGGGCTCAGGCAATTCAGTTACCTCAGCCTCCCAAAGGCACAGGATTATAGGCTGAGCCAAGGAGCCCAGCTGCTGATGGTTTTTTATACATGGCCCTCGTCACCATGAGGAAATTACCATTTTCTTATTTTTGGGAGTGTGGTGGTCAAAGATAGATGATGATTTTGTTAAATGCTTTTTGTTCTGCATAGATTCATACAATTGTGTGATTTTTCTTCTGCGGTTAGTGGAGGAAGGTTACATTAATTTAAAAAAAATTGAATCAGTCTGTATCTCTGGAGTAAACCCCACTTGGTCATGGTGTATAATTCTTTCCAGATTTTGCTGAATTATATTTGATACGATTTTGTTAAAGATGTCGGTGATCATATTCGTGAAGGACATTGACCTGTAGTCTTCTTTTTTGTACTCGCTTTGTCTAGTTTTGGTATCAGTATAATACCTAATCCCTAAAATGACTTGGGAAGTGTTCTTTTCTATTTTCCGGAAGATACTATGTAGAATTGGTATTAATTTGTCTTTTTTTTTTTTGAGTTGGAGTCTCACTCCATCGCCCAGACTTGACCTGTTGGGCTCCGGCAATCCTTCCGCCTCAGCCTTCCAATTAGCTGGAACTACAGGCACATGCTAATTAATTCATCTTTAAAATGTTTTCCAGAATCCTCTGGTGAAACCATCTGGGTCTGGAAATTTCTTTTTCTTACAAAACTGGGAATTTTGCAATTATAAACTCAATTTATTTCATAGTTGTAGCAAATTATTCAAATTACCTGTGTAATATTAGGCCAGTTGCGGTAGTTTGTATTTCTTGTCTTGTTGATTTGTTTCATTTACATTGTCAAGTTTGTATGTGTAATTTGTGTCTTCTCTCTTCTTTTTTTCTTGTTGATCTCATTAGAGTTTTTGTCAATTTATTGACTTTTATGAAGTACCAATTTGTTGTTTAATTGGTTTTCTCTACTGTTTTTCTGTTTTTAATTTCATTTTTTCTTGCTTTTACTTTCATTATTTTCTTCCTTCTGCTTGTTTTGGGTTTATTACATTCTACTTTTTCAAGCTTCTTAAGGTGAGACCTTAGAATTTGAGTTGAGAATCCTATTTTTGAATGTATGCGCTGAGTGCTGTGCATTTCCAAGAGCACTTGAAGAGAGGGTGTAATCTGCTGCAGATGGGTGGAATGTTCTACAAACATTAGATACTATTGATTGATGATGCTGCTGAGTTCTTTTATGTCTTGGCTGGTTTACTTGATTGGTTGTTCTATTAATTGTCAAGAGAAGTTTTTGAAGTAGCCAGTTATATGTGTGAATTTCTCTCTTCTTTCTTTAGTTCTTTCAGGTTTGTCCGTATATATTTTTCCTATATGTTATTTGGTGCATACACATTTAAGATTGCTATGTCAATCAACTGGGCTTGGTAGTGCATGCCTGTAATTCCAGTTGCTTGGAAGGCTGAGGTGGAAGGATCACCAGAGACCAGCAGTTCGAGGCTGCGTTGGGTGGGAGCGACCACTGCACTCCAGTCTGGGCGACAAAGTGAGACTCCAACTAAAAAAAAAAAAAAGATTGCTGTGTCTTCTTGTCAGATTACGTTTATCATTATATAATTTTTCTGATGGTTTTCTTTACCTTGAAGATTACTTTATCTAATAATATAGACATTTCTGCTTCTCTTTGATTTATGCTTTTATAAGTGTCTCATTCTGTCTTTCTTTCATCCTGTCTGTCATATTTGAAGTGAATATTTGTAGATCTTATATAATTGTGTCTTTTAAATATACTGTGTCTTTGTCTTTTTATTTTATTATATTTTATTTTTGAGTTGGAGACTCACTCCATTGCCCAGTCTGGAGTACAGTGGCATACTCATGGACACCCCAGTGTCAATGTGTGCTGGGCTCAGGCAATCCTTCTGCCTCAGCATTCCAAGTAACCCAAACTACAGATGCAGGCTATCATGCCCAGTTAATTTTTTTTAATGGATTGTAGAGACAAGGTCTCACCAAGTTGCCTGGGCTGGCTTGAACCCTGGGGCTCAGGCAATCCTCTTACCTTGACCTCCCAACGTGCTGGGATTACAACTGAGCCATTTAGCCTGGCCTCTGTCTTTTTAACTGTATATTTTGACCATTTACATTTAGTGCAGTTATTGATATGTAAGGGCTTACATTCTTTCGGTTTTTCATTTCAGTTTTTCCTGCTTTATGGGTTATTTGAGCATTTTTTTAGAGTTCTATTTTGATTCATCTGTGGCATTTTTGAGTGCCTTTCTTTATAAGTGGTAGCTCTTGGCATTGTACCACATATGTATAACTTGGTCACCATCCATTGTGATGCCATTTTGAGTAAAATATACCACTCTTGACAAGTTTAACAAGAAATTTAATGTATGTCCATTGCTCTAATTCAAGGTCCAACATTCTCATGGTGGCACAAAAAACATGTGACTACAATAATAAATGCCACTCAGCAAAACACCACCACACATCGACACAAACACAGCTGTGAGACACTGATATACCAACATTACGAAACCTTACTAAGTTCTTTGTACAGCACTGCCAACCTAAGTGCATGGTGGCAAGTGTGTGAACTGAATTGTCAGACTTTATATGCCATCAAGTTTCAGACTGCTGTAGACATGGACTTCCCTTCCTCTCTCCCTCCTTTGATCTTCCTTCCTTTCTTCCTCCTTTTCTCCCTCCCTCCTTTCCTCCCTACCTCCCTTTCATCTTTCCTTCCCTTCCCCTCGCCCTTCTTTCCTTTTCCTTCTTTCTATCTTGCTTTTCTTGGTTGAATATACTGAAAACAAAAATTTGTTAAAATACAAACTACATTCCACGTCATGTTTAGGTTTTAGAAATAGAAGCACTTGCTGG
>NW_007245818.1:0-20012 GCF_000164805.1 Carlito syrichta | reverse complement strand
TGCAGTGGACGGGAGCGGGCCACTGCACTTCAGTCTGGGTGTCAGAGTGAGACTCCAACTCAAAAAAAAAAAAAAAAGATTAAGCATTGTATGATAGGATTTTAATCCTTTTAAATTGATTGAGAATTGTTTTAGAGTTGAACACAGTCAACCAGAAAGAAAGTGACTTGATAAGCACACTTTACAGGTGGTTTCTGTTTCCTGTATCATTGCCCTACTACTCTTCTGGTGTTATGTGTACCACCCAAGGAATGTTATTCAATTATTATCTCCAGGTTTGTATCTGGGAAAACCCAAATTACACATTGGCTATTTATCTGATGACTTCCCAAATACTTTTTTAATTCAATGGAAAATCCTTTTGGATATCTCAAGTACACAGAATTGACTACTTGGCAAAAAACAAACCAAAAAAAGCCTTTTATTTCTTAATAATCTTTATCTCCTTTACATCTTCCCCCCTTAATATACTGGATATGACCATCATTAAAATTTGAAAAGCAGTTATACTAGTTAACATTGTTTTCCTGTTCCAATACATGGGTGGAGAAGGTTTTCAATATTTCACCATTAGAAGAAATGTTAGTTGTGGATCTCTTACAGATATATTTTATCAAATTAAAAGAGTTTATATGTTCCAATTAACTAAGTGGTTTATATTAATAATGAAGAGATGGTGTATTTTTTAAAGTTTTCCTGCATCTGTTGAGATTATCATATGATTTTTCTTCTTTGTTCAGTTAATGTGGTAGATCATATTGACTAATTTTCAAGTGTTAAATCAAATGAGGTCATGACACTCCACTAGATCATAATGTATTTTTAAAAATTTGTTGCTAGATTCAAATGCTAATATATTGGAATAATTTTTGCACCCATGATCGTGCTAAATATTGGGTGATCAAAAAATAGAGGAGGGCAGGTACAGTAATACATAAAATGGGCTTATATATATACACACATGTTGAGATTTAAAAAGATCTTCTCACGAAAGTATCTGTAACTCAGGCAAATACTTTACACACACCAGAAGCATGTCCCATTTGGATCCACTCAAAAGTCTTAAGTGGTTAAATTTTCTTTCTTTCTTTATTTTGGGGGGGGTACAATTAGGTGTCACTATATTGTCTAGACTGGTTTCAAACTCCTGGGCTCAAGAAATCCTACTGCCTTGGCCTCCCAATGTTCTGGGATTACAGGCATGAGCCATTGTGCTCAGACTGGAGTTTCACTTTTAAAAGATGAAGAGTTGTGGAGTTTAGTGGCAATAATGGTGGCACAACATTATGAACTGCATGCTTAAAAGGTTTAAAATTGTAAATTTTGTGTGCATATACTATCACAATAAAAAATACATAGAAAACAGGAGAAAAGAGAAAACTTTTAGTAACTACCACTGCCCTTCTCCTCACTAACATCTCAAATTGTCTTTTAGAACACCCTTCTCTCCCAAGCTTTTCTCTGCAGGCAGAACAAGATTCTCACCTATGCTCCAGCATTACCAATAAGAGGGGAGCAATAATAAACCTTCTATTAACCAGAGTTCTCCAAAACAGCTTTCTCTTGACAAGTTCAGAAATGTGCTTTTTTTCATCTTATATCTAAAACTACTGTGTCTCTGATTGATTTTGACTCTTGATAATTTCCTCCAAGATGCTAGGGTTTTATGTTAATCACACTAATTTCATCTTCTGATAAAATTTGTTCTTAGAACTAACGTCCACATGCAGATTCTTATTATCTGGTTAAGACTGCCCAAGAGGCTAGAAGAATATAAAAACACAAAAACTGGTGACTTCTGAATCACAGCTATTCTGTGACTCCTGCTGAGAGCCTGGATAGAACAACTTTCTCCCCTGTGTTCTGGAAGCCTGGGCTTTCACACTTTCATATTGCTGCCATATTGATTCCATATTGTCATGAAGGGACACTTGGAGAGACTACTCTGGCTGTTATGCCAAGCCAGGAATGCATTCACAGACCCCTTTTCCCTAGAGATGTATAAAGGTTTCAATTTGAAATAACCATTAATTGAATTAAAAGAGTAAGATTTACGTATACAATGGGATACTGTTTTGTGAATGTTTGTTCCTTGCAAAACTCATATTGAAACATAATCCCGCCTGCCACGGTGGCTCATACCTACAATTCCAGCACTTTGAAAGACTGATGTGACAGGATTACTTGAGTATATGCATACAAGACCAGTCAGGGCAACTTGACGAAACCACATCTATACAAAAAAATTTTTTTTTAAAAAATAGCTGGGAGTGGCGTGTGGATCTAATTCCAGCTGCTTGGAAGAATGAGGTGGGAGGATCACCTAAGCCCTGGCAGGTCGAGGCTGTGGTGGCAGAGAGCATGCCACTGAACTCCATCCGGTGTGAAAGAGTGCAACTCCACCTTAAAGACAACCAAAACCAAAACAAAAAAGAAACATAATCCCAAAGCTGGCAGTATTCAGAAGGGGGGGTCTTTAAGAGATGATTGGGTAATGAGGGCTCTTTCCTTTTGATGGATGAATTCATTCATAGATTGATGGATTCATGATCAAGGGAGTGGGACTAGCGGCTTTATAAGAAAAGGAAGACAGACCCAAACTAGCATACTTAAACCCTTCGCCAATGATTTAGTTTGAATGCTTGTTTATCAAAATCTCATGTTAAAATTTACTCCCCAGTGCTGGGAGTGGGGCCCAGTGGGAATGATTAGATCTGGAGGCGAGATTCCTCCTTCATCGATTATTGCTCTGGGGTGTGTGAGTGAGTTCTCAGTGTATTCAATCCCGCCAGAGCTGCGTGTGCTCCGTGGTTTATTTTTAGAGACCGTTTGGCTCTGTAAAGCAGGTTGAAGTACAGTGGCACCGTCATATCTCACCGCAGCCTCCACCACCTGGTATCAATGATTCTCTCAATTTCACATCCCCAGTAGCTAAGACGACAGTCTCTGGCCACAAATCCTGGGCAATATTTATGTATCTATTCATTTATTTAGGAGACAAGGAATCCCTCTGTTGCCTTGCTAGAGGGCATGAGTGACCCCAGCTCACTAGAGGGCTCACCCACCAACTCCAGCTCCTGGATTCTAGTGATGCTTTTATCTCAGCTGCCCTAGTGGCTGAGACTACAGGTGGAAGCCAACACAACCACCTAGGTGTTTGTTTTTGTTGTTGAGAGAGGTCTCACCTGTGTTGCCCTGTCAGGTCTCTAGATCCCAGAAGCAATCCTGATACATCCACCTCTCACGGTGCAGGATTGTCTGACGGGAGTCACCGTGCCCAAACTAATTTTTTTTCTTTTTTATGGTATCAGGGTCTCGAACAATCTTCTCATCTGTCTTCCAAAGTGCTGAGATTACAAGTGTGAGCCACCACACTCAGCTAGACCTAATTGTTGAAGTGCCTTGGAATGGGCCTGGCAGCTCATGTCTATAATAGCAGCACTTTGAGAGGCCAGGATGGGAAGTTCTCGCGAGCCTAGGAGTCCAAGGCAATGGAGAGCTATGATCATGCCCATGCACTGCAACCTGGATAACAGGTAGAGGCATCTCAAAACAAAACAAAACAACACAGAAAGAAAGCAAAAAGCCCTATGAGCCAGGGCCCTGCCACCTTTCTGCTTCAGGGCCACCTCTACAGCTCAAATCCTGATTTACTCAACTAAAATCAATCAATCGATATGACAACTGGAGAAAAAGGATAACAATTTAATCATCATGTGCAATTTCAAAAGAAGAACCATTGCCATTCAGTAGATCTCAAACAAGAGTTTCTTAACCTATTAATTGAAGATAGTTTTTCTAACGAGGAAACATTGAGGGTAATTCAGTAGAGCAAACCAAAGAATAATCGTCATGGAAGAGAGGTTCTTAGGCATGCAGGTCACAGTCTCAGTTCCAGAGGCCACAGGGGCAATATGCGCTCTCCCACTGGGGTATCTCAGGCTCCTTCCAGGGCATCAGTTGGAGATGGTCATGCTGTGGGCCCGCCCAAGGCTGGCATTCCTCCCCTGTGCGGATTCCTCCATATGGCAAGCCTTGGTTTTCAGCAGCTTGCGGGGCTGTCCTGGGCTGTGAGAGGATCCCTGTGTACCTCCCTGTCCACCTGCTCAGGTGAAGGCTTCTCCTGGCTGATGCCAAACCCATCGGACCTCTTTGATGGTAGCCCCTGCCTCTTGTTGAGGTGACTGGCGCTCCGTCATCATTTTAGTCGCTGGTTCCTGGACTTATGCTTCTCGACAGCGTTTTTGGCCCCTCTCAACTCCAGAAGCAGCTCCGTGCCTGGTGGACGCCCAGCTCTGCAACTTGAAAGCACTGGAGTCCACTTTTCCACAGAACTGAGGGCATTGGCAGGAGTGGTAACTAAGCCTGGCAAAGTTATCTAGAGCCCAGGCCCAGGCCTGCTCTGGGTTCAGGTTGGGTGGCATGCAGGGCTCCAGACATGGCTGCCTCCAAGACCACTCTTCCAAAGCTGATGGGTGGAATTCCACAGCTTCAGCCTCCTAGGCCAGACCAGACTAAGCCAAATAGCTGGAGAAGGGCATATGATCCAGTCCATTGCTGACCACCTTCTTATAGAGCATTCTGTCTTGCATAGGAAGTAACACAGTAAGATCTAATCAGGTGGGGATTCCCACTCATTATCCATGCAAATTACTTCAGACGCTGACAGGATTATGGACAAGATTGTATCATTCTGGAAGGTACTCCTGGAATTCCTTGAATCTTTATGGAATCGGGCAGTGGAAGGTTGGGATGAGAGGAATCGCCCAGTTTTCGGCAGTTTCCATTCATACTCCAAAGTCTTTCCATTTCCGGCAAACATAGACACATCATAGTAATATATCTAATTCTCTTCCCATATCTCAGAGACATTGACGTACTCTAGAGATGAGACTCAGTGAGTTTGAACCATAGTCTAAAACTCTAAGCCTAGTTCACGATGGAGATGGACAGAAATCCTAGGTCCTGAAGTAAACACGTAAGGTGGGGAAATGAATGGAGGAGTTATTAGACTGGACTGAGGCAACTAGAGTCCTGTGCCTATTTAAAATGAACTTTTTCCTCTGTTGTCGGGATTATGTTCACCAAAAGGACACTCAAACTTACTATGATTTCCATATCTGCAGGGCAAAATGATTGAGTTAATGGCACATTTTCAACAACTTTTTTGTTTTTCCAGGATACTTAAGTTTTCATGTATTACTGTACATATAATTAGTTGTTTTACCCCTTTGTTTAGTCCCCTACGTTTACTGAAATCCCTCTCATTAGTTATTTATCTTAAAGGTGTATCTTTTCCCTGGTATTCCTATTTATTTCATTATGTATGTACGTATGTACTTAAATGTAAAGAGAATTTTCAAGTTTAATGTATGAATGTGTGTGCATACCTAAAGAGTGCAACTTGAGGAATTGGTATGTATTAATAAATTGTTGCAGAAAACAAACTTATGAATAAACACATCATGTCACATAATAGCCCTCCCTTTTCATGGGGAGAATATGTCAAACGACTCTTTTAGCAGATTTCAATTATATAATGTATGATTGTTAACTACAGCCACCGAGCTGTACCTTAGATTTTCACAACATATTTCTCATAACTGTAAGATTATATCACGAGACTACCATCCCCGTTATCCTCATCACCCAGGCCCTGGTAATTGCCATGCCACTTTCTCTTTTGCGTATGTGTGTGTGTGAGTTTGACTTTTCTAGATTTATTGTTTTAGAAAGATCATGTGACATTTGTCTTTCTAAGTGACAGGATTACCTTCATTAAAATAAAAAATTAAAGCTGGTATTCAATTGTGGATATATACCACATTTTTTTTTATCCTGTGTACATTCTTAGGTTTTCTTTACATTTCTTGTTATTATGAATAATGTTACAGTTTACATAGGAATTTAAATACCTCTGCAAGATCATGATATCAGGTCTAATGAATGTACACACAGGAGTAGGATTGCTCAATCATATGGCAGACAGATTTATTACTTTTTGGAAAAATCTCCATAACATTTTCCATAATGATTGCATCTCTCTACATTTTCAACAGCAGTGTGCCAGTGTTCTCCTTTCCCCCCATCCTTGACACCGTTTGTCATCCTTTCATGTTCATAGTCACACTTTAACGGTGTATTTTGGTATCAATTGTGGTAACGGTTATATTGAGGTATCACCTTGGCTGTATTGAGGATTACACAGCGGTTACCTAGAGAACAGGTAAAGTGTAATTTCTTGGTGTGTCTGTGAGGATGTTCTCAGAGGAGACTAACATGTGAGTCAGATTTATTGGGGAAGGTCTGCTCTCAAAGTGGTCAGTCATCATTCGATCACCAGAGGGTGGGATTTTCAAAAACAGGCAACTTCTCTCTTCTGGAGCTGAGATAGGTTATTTTTTTTCCCCCTTGTCCTTGGACATCAAAACTCCAAGCTTTCTGTCTTTAGGACTTCAAGACTTTACACCACAGCCCTCAGGTTCTTATGCCTTTGACACTGGATTGAGAGTTACACCATCAGCTTCTCTGGTTCTCAGGCTTTCACAGCTGAACTGAGCTATGCTACCATCATCCCAGGTCTCCAGCTGGTAGACAGCCTCTCCTGAGATTTCTCAGCTGCCACGGTGACATAGCCCCTCATAAGGTCCCCTAATAATCCCCCTCGCCTGTACTTTTATGTGTATCTCCATCAATGTCTATCTCTATATATCCCAGTCATTCTGTCTCTCTGGGAAACCCTAATAAATTAGTCCTATACTATGTAATTTAATGTTTGTGTGCATATATTTTCAATTCACGTTTAAAGTATCTGGGTATATATCATATTGCATTCAGTATTTTCTACTGATCTGCAAGTCTCTAAGATCTTTATATGCACATTACTTCTGCTGCTCCCAACTCTGGGCTATTAGTCTCTGACCAGCCTCTGCCTTACTTTACTTCCCCTCCATCTTTCAGTGGACATTCAGATTTTTGGAGGTCACCAACACCACACACAAATGACTCCCATGAGCCTCTAGGACGCTTCCTCTGGCATATGTACCACCGAGCAGAATTGTCCCGTATATATACAATCTTGTTTATTTAGAATGAATGCAGCATTTACTCTCCAAGGATAGAGGCCGTGGAAAGAGTCTATGCACGTATTTCGTGCAAATGCATTAATGGCTCAGTGTTCTAATGTTTCTCACAAACTGGGTATTCTTAAAGAAAGTGGTGACCAGGCGACCTGACTGTCTGTAATCCCAGCACCTGAAAAGGCCGAGACAAGTGGACTGCCCGAGTCCACGGGTTCGAGACCAGCTCGAGTAACTTGTCGAAACCTCATCTCTACAATCAAAAAAACAAACAAACAAACAAACAAACAAGTAGCTATGCATGCTGGCGTGCGCTTCTAATTCCAGCTTCTTGGAAGAATGAGGTGGAAGGATAACCTAACCTCGGCAGGTCGAGGCAGTGGTGGCAAAGAGCATGCCACTGACCTCCAGCCTGGGCAACAGAGTGCGACTCCACCTCAAAGACAACCAAAACTAAAAAAAAAAGAAACATAATCGCAAAGGTGGCAGTATTTAGAAGTGGGGTCTTTAAGAGATGATTGGGTCATGAGGGCTCTGTCCTTTTGATGAATGAATTCATTTATCGATTGATGCATTCATGATCAAGGGAGTGGGACTAGCGGCTTGATAAGAAAAGGAAGACAGACCCCAACTAACATACTTAGCCCCTTCGCTAATGATTTAGTTTGAATGCTTGTTTCCCAAAATCTCATGTTAAAATTTACTCCTCAGCGCTGGGGGTGCGTCCCAGTGCGAATATTTAGATCTGGAGGCTAGATTCCTCCTTCATCGATTATTGCACTAGGGGGTATGAATGAATTCTCACAATATTCAATCCCGCTAGTGCTGTGTGTGCTTCGTGTTTTTTTTTTTTTTTTCTTTGATACCGTTTGGCTCTGTTAAGCAGGCTGAAGTACAGAGGCACCATCATAGCTCTCTTTAGACTCCATCACCTGGTCTCAATGATTCTCTCAGCTGCGCCTCCCCACTAGCTAGGACTACAGTCTCTGGCAACAAGTACTGGCCAATATTTATGTATCTATTCATTTATGTATCTATGCATTTATGTAAGAGACAAGGAATTCCTCTGTTGCTCTGCTAGAGGGCATGAGTGATCCCAGCTCAGTAGAGGGCTCACCCCCTAACTCCAGCTCCTGGGTTCTAGTGATTCTTTAATCTCCGCTGCCCTAGTAGATGAGACTACAGGTAGGTGCCACCACAACCACCTAGGTGTTTGTTTGTTTTTGTTGTTGAGGGAGGTCTCACCTGTGTTGCTCTGTCAGGTCTCTAGATCCCAGGAGCAATCCTGATACATCCACCTCTCACCTCTCAGGATTGTCTGACAGGAGTCACCGTACCCAAACTAATTTTTTTTCTTTTATATGGTGACAGGGTCTCATGCAATCTTCCCATCTGTCTTCCAAACTGCTGAGATTGCAAGTGTGAGCCACCACACTCAGCTAGGGCTAATTGGTGAAGAGCCATGGGATGGGCCTGGCAACTCATGTCTGTAAGCTCACTTGGAGAGGCCAAGATGGGAAGTTCTCTCGAGCCTCAGAGTCCAAGACAATAGAGAGCTCTGATCATGCACCTGCACTGCATCCTGGATGACAGGTAGAGATATCTAAAAACAAAACAAAAGAGAAAGAAAGCAAAAGCCACTCTGAGACAGGGCCCTGCCTCCTTTCTGATTCAGGGCCACCTCTACAGGTTCCAATCCTGATTTACCCAACTAAAATCAATGAATCGATTTCACAACTGGAGCAAAAGGAAAACACTTTAATCATCATGTGCAATTTCAACAGAATAACATTGCCAATGAGTAGATATCAAACAAGAGATTCTTAACATATAACTCATTATTTGAAGAGAGTTTTTCTAACGAGGAAACATTGAGGCTAGTTCAGTAGAGCAAGCCAAAGAATGATCTTCACGGCAGAGAGGCTCTTAGGCATGCAGGTCACAGTCCCAGTTCCAGAGGCCACAGGGGCAGTATGCGCTCCCCCACTGGGGTATCTCAGGCTCCTTCCAGGGCATCAGTTGGAGATGGTCAACCTGTGGGCCCGCACCAAGGCTGGCATTCCTCCCCTGTGGGGATTCCTCCATATGGCCAGCCTTGGTTTTCAGCAGCTTGCGGGGCTGGCCTGGGCTCTGAGAGGATCCCTGGGCATCTCTCTGTCCACCTGCCGAGGTGGTGGCATCTCCTGGCTGATGCCAAACCCATCGAACCTCTCTGATGGTAGCCCCTGCCTCTTGTTGAGGTGACTGGTGCTCCGTCATCATTTTAGTCGCTGGTTCCTGGACTTCTGTGTCTCGACAGCGTTTTTGGCCCCTCTCAACTCCAGAAGCAGCTCCGTGCCTGGTGGACGCCCAGCTCTGCAACTTGAAAGCACTGGAGTCCACTTTTCCACAGAACTGAGGGCATAGGCAGGAGTGGCGACTAAGCCCAGCAAAGTTATCTAGAGCCCAGGCCCAGGCCTGCTCTCGGTTCAGGTTGGGTGGCATGCAGGGCTCCAGACATGGCTGCCTCCAAGACCACTCTTCCAAAGCTGATGGGTGGAATTCCATAGCTTCAGCCTCCTAGGCCAGACCAGACTAAGCCAAATAGCTGGAGAAAGGGCATATGACCCAGTCTATTGCTGACCGCCTTCTTATAGAGCATTCTGTCTTGCATAGGAAGTAACACACTAAGATCTAATCAGGTGGGGATTCCCACTCATTATCCATGCAAATTGCTTGAGACGCTGACAGGATTATGGACAAGATTGTATCATTCTGGGAGGCACTCCTGGAATTCGTTGAATCTTTATGCAATCGGGCAGTGGAAGGTTGGGATGAGAGGAATCGCCCAGTTTTCGGCAGTTTCCATTCATACTCGAAAATCTTTCCATATCTGGCAAATATGGACACATCATAGAAATATACCTAATGCTCTTCCCATATCTCAGAGATATTGCCTTACTCTAGAGAAGAGACTCAGTGAGTTTGAACCGTAGTCTAAAACTATAAGGCTAGTTCACGATGGAGATGGACAGAAATCCTAGGTTCTCAAGTAAACACGTGAGGAGGGGAAATGAATGGAGGACCTAGTAGACTAGTCTGAGGCAAAGAGAGTCCTGTGCCTGTTTAAAATGACCTTTTTCCTCTTTTTGTCTGGATTATGTTCACCAAAGAAAACCTTAAACTTACTATGATTTCCAAATCTTCAGGGCAGACTGATTGAGTTAATGGCACGTTTTCAACAACTTTTTTTGTTTTTGCAGGATACTTAAGTTTTCATGTATTACTGTACATACAATTAGTTGTTTTACCCCTTTGTTTAGTCCCCCTACTTCCACTGCAATCACTCTCATTAGCCATTTATCTTAAAGGTGTATCATTTCCCTGGTATTACTATTTATTTTATTATGTGTGTACTTCTGTACTTAAATGTAAAGATAATTTTCAAGTTTAATGTAGGTATGAGTGTGCATGTCAAAAGAGTGCAACTTGAGGAATTGGTATGTATTAATAAATTGTTGCAGAAAACAAACTTATGAATTAACACATCATGTCACATGATAGCCCTCCCTTTTCAAGATTTAAATTATATAACATATGATTGTTAACTATAGCCACCGAGCTGTACCTTAGATTTTCACAACATATTTCTCATAACTGTAAGATTATATCATGAGACTGCCATCCCCGATATCCTCATCACCCAGGCCCTGGTAATTGCCATGCCACTTTCTCTTTTGTGTATGTGTGTGTGTGAGTTTGACTTTTCTAGATTTACTGTTTTAGAAAGATCTTGTGACATTTGTCTTTCTAAGTGACAGGATTACCTTCATTAAAATAAAAAATTAAAACTAGTATTCCATTGTGGATATATACCACATTTTTTTTATCCTGTGTACATTCTTAAGCTTTCTTTACATTTCGTGTTATTTGGAATAATGTTACAGTTTACATAGGAATTTAAATACCTCTGCAAGATCTTGATATCAGGTCTAATGGATGTACACACAGGAGTAGGATTGCTCAATCATATGGCAGACAGATTTATTACTTTTTTGAAGAATCTCCATATCATTTTCCATAATGACTGCATGTGTCTACATTTTCAACAGCAGTGTGCCGGCGTTCTTCTTTCCCCACATCCTTGACACCGTTTGTCATCCTTTCATGTTCATAATCACACTTTAATGTTGTATTTTGGTATCAATTTTGTTAGCGGTTATATTGAGGTATCACCTTGGCTGTATTGAGGATTACACAACGGTTACCTAGAGAACAGGTAAAGTGTAATTTCTTGGTGTGTCTGTGAGGATGTTCTCAGAGGAGACTAACAGGTGAGTCAGATTTATTGGGGAAGGTCTGCTCTCAAAGTGGTCAGTCATCATTCGATCACCAGAGGGTGGGATTTTCAAAAAAACGCAACTTCTCTCTTCTGGAGCTGAGATGGTTATTTTTTTTTTCCTTGTCCTTGGACATCAAAACTCCAAGTTTTCTGTCTTTAGGACTTCAAGACTTTACACCACAGCCCTCAGGTTCCTATGCCTTTGACACTGGATTGAGAGTTACACAATCAGCTTCTCTGGTTCTCAGGCCTTCACAGCTGAACTGAGCTATGCTACCATCATCCCAGGTCTCCAGCTGGTAGACAGCCTCTCCTGAGATTTCTCAGCTGCCACGGTGACATAGCCCCTCATAAGGTCCCCTAATAATCCCCCTCGCCTGTACTTTTATGTGTATCTCCATCAATGTCTATCTCTATGTCATTCTTTCTCTCTGGGAAACCCTAATAAATTAGTCCTATACTTTGTAATTTAATGTTTGCGTGCATATATTTTCAATTCACATTTAAAGTATCTGGGTATATATCATATTGCATTCAATATTTTCTACTGATCTGCAAGTCTCTAAGATCTTTATATGCACATTACTTCTGCTGCTTCCAACTCTGGGCTATTAGTCTCTGACCAGCCTCTGCCTTACTTTACTTCCCCTCCATCTTGCAGTGGACACTCAGATTTTTTGGAGGTCACCAACACCGCACACAAATGTCTCCCATGAGCCTGTAGGATGTTTCCTCTGGAATATGTACCAATGAGCAGAATTGTCCCATATATAAACAATCTTGTTTATTTAGAATGAATGCAGCATTTACTCTCCAAGGATAGAGGCCGCGGAAAGAGTCTATGCACGTATTTCGCGCAAATGCATTAACGGCTCAGTGTTCTAATGTTTCTCACAAACTGGGTATTCTTAAAGAAAGTGGTGGCCAGGCGATCTGACTGTCTGTAATCCCAGCACCTTAAAAGACCGAGGCGAGTGGATTGCCTGATTCCACGGGTTCGAGACCAGCTGGGGTAACTTGTCGAAACCTCATCTCTACAATAAATCAAACAAACAAACAAACAAACAAACAAGTAGCTATGCGTGGTGACATGCGCTTCTAATTCCAGCTTCTTGGAAGAAGGAGGTGGAAGGATAACCTAACCCCGGCAGGTCAAGGCTGTGGTGGCAGAGAGCATGCCACTGACCTCCAGCCTGGGCAACAGAGTGCGACTCCACCTCAAAGACAACCAAAACTAAAACAAAAAAGAAACATAATCGCAAAGGTGGCAGTATTCAGAAGTGGGGTCTTTAAGAGATGATTGGGTCATGAGGGCTCTGTCCTTTTCATGGATGAATTCATTTATCGATTGATGCATTCATGATCAAGGGAGTGGGACTAGCGGCTTTATAAGAAAAGGAAGACAGACCCGAACTAGCATACTTAACCTCTTCGCCAATGATTTAGTTCGAATGCTTGTTTCCCAAAATCTCATGTTAAAATTCACTCCCCAGTGCTGGGGGTGGGTCCCAGTGCATATGTTTAGATCTGGAGGCTAGATTCCTCCTTCATCGATTATTGCATTGGGGGGTGTGAGTGAGTTCTCACACTATTCAATCCCGCCAGTGCTGTATGTGCTTCGTGGATTGTTTCTGATACTGATTGGCTCTGTTAAGCAGGCTGAAGTACAGAAGCACCATCATAGCTCTCTTTAGCCTTGATCACCTGGTCTCAATGATTCTCTCAGCTGCGCCTCCCCACTAGCTAGGACTACAGGCTCTGGCCACAAGTACTGGCCAATATTTATGTATCTATGCATTTCTTTAAGAGACAAGAATCCCTCTGTTGCCTCGCTAGAGGGCATGAGTGATTCCAGCACACTAGAGGGCTCACCCACCAACTCCAGCTCCTGGGTTCTAGTGATTCTTTTATCTCAGCTGCCCTAGTAGATGAGACTACAGGTAGGTGCCAACACAACCACCTAGGTGTTTGTTTGTTTTTATTGTTGAGGGAGGTCTCACCTGTGTTGCCCTGTCAGGTCTCTAGTTCCCAGGAGCAATCCTGATACATCCACCTCACACGGTGCAGGATTGTATGACAGGAGTCACCGTGCCCAAACTAATTTTTTTTTCTTTTTTATGGTGACAAGGTCTCATGCAATCTTCCCATCTGTCTTCCAAAGTGCTGAGATTTCAATTGTGATCCACCACACTCAGCTAGAGCTAATTGGTGAAGTGCCTTGGGATCGGCCTGGCAACTCATGTCTGTAAGCTCAGTTGGATAGGCCAAGTTGGGATGTTCTCTCGAGCCTCAGAGAACAAGACAATAGAGAGCTCTGATCAATCCCCTGCACTGCATCCTGGATGACAGGTAGAGATATCTAATAACAAAACAAAACAAAACAGAAAGAAAGCAAAAACCACTCTGAGCCAGGGCCCTGCCTCCTTTCTACTTCAGGGCCACCTCTACAGGTTCCAATCCTGATTTACCTGACTAAAACCAATCAATTGATTTCACAACTGGAGCAAAAGGAAAACACTTTAATCAACATGTGCAATTTCAACAGAATAACATTGCCAACGAGTAGATCTCAAACAAGAGTTTCTTAACATATAACTCATTATTTGAAGAGAGCTTTTCTAACGAGGAAACTTTGAGGCTAGTTCAGTAGAGCAAATCAAAGAATGATCTTCACGGCAGAGAGGCTCTTAGGCATGCAGGTCACAGTCCCAGTTCCAGAGGCCACAGGGGCAGTATGTGCTCCCCCACTGGGGTATCTCAGGCTCCTTCCAGGGCATCAGTTGGAGATGGTCAAGCTGTGGGCCCGCACAAAGGCTGGCATTCCTCCCCTGTGTGGATTCCTCCATACGGCCAGCCTTGGTTTTCAGCAGCTTGCGGGGCTGGCCTGGGCTCTGAGAGGATCCCTGGGCATCTCTCTGTCCACGTGCCAAGGTGGTGGCATCTCCTGGCTGATGCCAAACCCATCGGACCTCTTTGATGATAGCCCCTGCCTCTTGTTGAGGTGACTGGCGCTCCGTCATCATTTTAGTAGCTGGTTCCTGGACTTCTGAGTCTCGACAGCCTTTTTGGCCCCTCTCAACTCCAGAAGCAGCTCCGTGCCTGGTGGACGCCCAGCTCTGCAACTTGAAAGCACTGGAGTCCACTTTTCCACAGAACTGAGGGCATTGGCAGGAGTGGCGACTAAGCCCAGCAAAGTTATCTAGAGCCCAGGCCCAGGCCTGCTCTCGGTTCAGGTTGGGTGGCATGCAGGGCTCCAGACATGGCTGCCTCCAAGACCACTCTTCCAAAGCTGATGGGTGGAATTCCATAGCTTCAGCCTCCTAGGCCAGACCAGACTAAGCCAAATAGCTGGAGAAAGGGCATATGACCCAGTCCATTGCTGACCGCCTTCTTATAGAGCATTCTGTCTTGCATAGGAAGTAACACACTAAGATCTAATCAGGTGGGGATTCCCACTCATTATCCATGCAAATTGCTTCAGATGCTGACAGGATTATGGACAAGATTGTATCATTCTGGAAGGCACTCCTGGAATTCCTTGAATCTTTATGGAATCGGGTAGTGGAAGGTTGGTGTGAGAGGAATCGCCCAGTTTTCGGCAGTTTCCATTCATACTCCAAAGTCTTTCCATTTCCGGCAAACATAGACACATTATAGTAATATAGCTACTTCTCTCCCCATATCGGAGAGACATTGCCTTACTCTAGAGATGGGACTGAGTGAGTCTGAACCGTAGTCTAAAACTGTAAGGCTAGTTCACAATGGAGATGGACAGAAATCCTAGGTCCTCAAGTAAACACTTAAGGTGGGAAAACGAATGGAGGAGTTATTAGACTGGACTGAGGATGAGAGTCCTGTGCCTATTTTAAATGGTCTTTTCCTATTTTTGTCTGGATTATATTCACCAATGGGACCCTCAAACTTAGTATGATTTCCATATCTGCAGTGCAAATTGATTGAGTTAATGGCACATTTTCAACAGCTTTTTTTTTTTGCAGTATACTTACGTTTTCATGTATTATTGTACATACAAATAGTTGTTATACCCCTTTGTTTAGTCCCCCTACATCCACTGCAATCCCTCTCATTGATCATTTATCTTAAAGGTGTATCTTTTCCCTAGTATTACTATTTATTTAATTATGTTTGTACGTATGTACCTCAACGTAAAGAGAATTTTCAAGCTTAATGTAGGTATGAGTGTGCATATCAAAAGAGTGCAACTTAATGAATTAGTATGTATTATTAAATTGTTACTGGAAAAACTTATGAATATACACATCATGTCACATAATAACCTTCCCCTTTTGTGGGGAGATTATGTGAAATGACTCTATTAGCAGATTTCATATATATAATGTATTATTATTAACTACAGTAACCGTGATGTACATTAGATTTCCACAACACATTTCTCATAACTGTAAGTTTATATCACAAGACTACCATCCCCATTATCCTCATCTCCCAGGCCCTGGTAATTGCCATGCCACTTTCTCTTTGTGTATGTGTGTGCGTGAGTTTAACTTTTCTAGATTTATTGTTTTAGTGAGATCATGTGACATTTGTCTTTCTAAGTGACAAGATTTCCTTTATAAAAAAAATAAAGAAATTTTAAAGCTAGTATTCCATTTGTGGATATATACCACATTTTCTTTATCTTGTGTACATTCTTAGATTTTCTTTACATTTCTTTGTTATTATGAATAATGTTGCAGTTTACATTGGAATTTAAATACCTTTGCAAGATCTTGATTTCAGGTCTAATGAATGTACACACAGGAGTAGGATTGCTCAATCATATGGTAGACATATTTATTACTTTTTTGAGGAATCTCCATAACATTTTCCATAATGACTGCATCAGTCTACATTTTCACCAGAAGTATGCCGGCATTCTCCTTTCCCCACATCCTTGACAGCGTTTGTCATCCTTTCACAATAATAGTCACGCTTTAACGGTGTATTTTGGTATCAATTATC
Source organism: Carlito syrichta (assembly GCF_000164805.1). NCBI lineage: Eukaryota > Metazoa > Chordata > Mammalia > Primates > Tarsiidae > Carlito > Carlito syrichta. Next base: position 3,629 of record NW_007245818.1, on the reverse strand, counting down.
GTGACGGTTATTTTGAGGTGTCACCATGGCTGTATTGAGGATTACCTAGAGGTTTCCTAGAGCAGAGGTAAAGTGTAATTTCTGGGTGTGTCTGTGAAGATGTGCTCAGAGGAGACTAGCATGTGAGTCAGATTTATTGGGGAAGGTCTGCACTCAAAGTGGGCAGTCATCATTCGATCACCAGTGGGTGAGAGTTTTTTAAAAAAAGCAACTTCTCTCTTCTGGAGCTGAGATATGCTTTTTTTTCCTTGTCCTGGGACATCAAAACTCCAATCTTTCTGTCTTTTGGACTTCAAGACTTTACACCACAGCCCTCAGGTTCTCAGGCCTTTGACTCTGGATTGAGAGTTACACCATCAGCTTCTCTGGTTCTCAGCCCTTCACACTTGGACTGAGTCGTGCTGCCAGCATCCCAGGTCTCCAGCTTGTAGACAGCCTCTCCTGAGATTTCTCAGCTGGCACAGTGACATAGCCACTAATAAAGTCCCCTAATAATCCCGCTAGCCTGTATTTTTATCTGTATCTCCATCAATGTCTATCTCTACATATCCTAGTCATTCTCTCTCTCTGAGAAACCCTATTAAAATTAGTCTTATACTATGTACTTTAATGTTTTGTGTGCATATATTTTCAATTTTCGTTTAAAGTATCTGGGTATATATCATATTGTATTTAGTATTTTCTACTGATCTGCAAGTCTCTAAGATCTTTATATGCACATTACTTCTGCTGCTCCCAACTCTGGGCTATTAGTCTCTGACCAGCCTCTGCCTTACTTTACTTCCCCTCCGTCTTGCAGTGGACACTCAGATTTTTGTAGGTCACCAACACCACACACCAAGGTTCCCCATGAGCCTGTATGACGTTTCCTTTAGCATATGTACCAATGAGCAGAATTGTCCCATATATAAGCCATATGTTCATTTAGAATGAATGCAGCATTTACTCTCCAACAATAGAGGGCCATGGAGAGAGTCTATGCACATATTTCACGCAAATGCATTAATGGCTCAGTGTTCTAATGTTTCTCACAAACTGGGTACTCTTAAAGAAAGTGGTGGCCAGGCGACCTGGCTCAGTCTGTAATCCCAGCACCTTAAAAGGCCGAGGCGAGTGGATTGCCTGAGTTCACGGGTTCGAGACCAGCTGGGGTAACTTGACGAGACCTCATCTCTACAATAAATCAAAACAAACAAACAAAAAAACAAGTTGCTGAGCGTGGTGTCGTGCACTTCTAATTCCAGCTGCTTGGAAGAATGAGGTGGAAGGATCACCTCAGCCTGGCAGGTCAAGGATGTTGTGGCAGAGAGCATGCCACTGACCTCCAGTTTGGGTGACAGAGTGTGACTCCACCTCAAAGACAACCAAAACAAAAACAAAAAAGAAACATAATCCCAAAGGTGGCAGTATTCAGAAGTGGGGTCCTTAAGAGATGATTGGGTCATGAGGGTTCTGTCCTTTGGATGGATGAATTCATTCATAGATTGATGGATTCATGATCAAGGGAGTGGGACTAGCGGCATTATAAGAAAAGGAAGACAGACCCGATCTAGCATACTTAACCCCTTCGCCAATGATTTAGTTTGAACGCTTGTTTCCCAAAATCTCATGTTAAAATTTACTCCCCAGTGCTGGGGGTGGGGCCCAGTGGGAATGTTTAGGTCTGGAGGCTAGATTCCTCCTTCATCGATTATTGCATTGGGGGGTGTGAGTGAGTTCTCACAGTATTCAATCCCGCCAGTGCTGTATGTGCTTCGTGGTTTGTTTCTGATACCGTTTGGCTCTGTTAAGCAAGCTGAAGTACAGAAGCACCGTCATAGCTCTCTTTAGCCTCGATCACCTGGTCTCAATGATTCTCTCAGCTGCGCCTCCCCACTAGCTAGGACTACAGGCTCTGGCCACAAGTATTGGCCAATATTTATGTATCTATGCATTTATTTAAGAGACAAGGAACCCCTCCGTTGCCTTGCTAGAGGGCATGAGTGATCCCAGCTCACTAGAGGGCTCACCCACCAACTCCAGCTCCTGGGTTCTAGTGATTCTTTTATCTCAGCTGCCCTAGTAGATGAGACTACAGGTAGGTGCCAACACAACCACCTAGGTGTTTGTTTGTTTTTGTTGTTGAGGGAGGTCTCACCTGTGTTGCCCTGTCAGGTCTCTAGATCCCAGGAGCAATCCTGATACATCCACCTCTCACGGTACAGGATTGTCTGACAGGAGTCACCGTGCCCAAACTAATTTTTTTTCTTTTTTGTGGTGACAGGGTCTCATGCAATCTTCCCATCTGTCTTCCAAAGTGCTGAGATTGCAAGTGTGAGCCACCACACTCAGCTAGAGCTAATTGGTGATGGGCCTGCCTACTCATGTCTGTAAGCTCACTTGGAGAGGCCAAGATGGGAAGTCTCTCAAGCCTCAGAGTCCAAGACAATAGAGAGCTCTGATCAAGCCCCATGCAACTGCATCCTGGATGACAGGTAGAAGATATCTAAAACAAAAATAAAACAAAACAGAAAAAAAGCAAAAACCACTATGATCCAGGGCCCTGCCTCCTTTCTTGCTTTCAGGGTCACCTCTACAGGTTCCAATCCTGATTTACCCGACTAAAATCAATCAATCGATTTCACAACAGGAGCAAAAGGAAAACACTTTAATCATCATGTGCAATTTCAACAGAATAGCATTGCCAATGAGTAGATCTCAGACAAGAGTTTCTTAACATATAACTCATTATTTGAAGAGAGTTTTTCTAACGAGGAAACATTGAGGCTAGTTCAGTAGAGCAAGCCAAAGAATGATCTTCACGGCAGAGAGGCTCTTAGGCATGCAGGTCACAGTCCCAGTTCCAGAGGCCACAGGGGCAGTATGCGCTCCCCCACTGGGGTATCTCAGGCTCCTTCCAGGGCATCAGTTGGAGATGGTCAAGCTGTGGGCCCGCACCAAGACTGGCATTCCTCCCCTGTGTGGATTCCTCCATACGGCCAGCCTTGGTTTTCAGCAGCTTGCGGGGCTGGCCTGGGCTCTGAGAGGATCCCTGGGCATCTCTCTGTCCACCTGCCGTGGTGGTGGCATCTCCTGGCTGATGCCAAACCCATCGGACCTCTTTGATGGTAGCCCCTGCCTCTTGTTGAGGTGACTGGCGCTCCGTCATCATTTTAGTCGCTGGTTCCTGGACTTCTGCGTCTCGACAGCGTTTTTGGCCCCTCTCAACTCCAGAAGCAGCTCCGTGCCTGGTGGACGCCCAGCTCTGCAACTTGAAAGCACTGGAGTCCACTTTTCCACAGAACTGAGGGCATTGGCAGGAGTGGCGACTAAGCCCAGCAAAGTTATCTAGAGCCCAGGCCCAGGCCTGCTCTGGGTTCAGGTTGGGTGGCATGCAGGGCTCCAGACATGGCTGCCTCCAAGACCACTCTTCCAAAGCTGATGGGTGGAATTCCATAGCTTCAGCCTCCTAGGCCAGACCAGACTAAGCCAAATAGCTGGAGAAAGGGCATATGACCCAGTCCATTGCTGACCGCCTTCTTATAGAGCATTCTGTCTTGCATAGGAAGTAACACACTAAGATCTAATCAGGTGGGGATTCCCACTCATTATCCATGCAAATTGCTTCAGATGCTGACAGGATTATGGAC
>NW_007245817.1:0-14576 GCF_000164805.1 Carlito syrichta | reverse complement strand
AGTGGGGATATGGGAAATATATCCACCTATTGGGTACCATGACCAGTACCAGGAGGAGAGAAAGTTCACTAAAAATCCAAACTTCACCTGCATACAATTTATTTAAGCAGGAAATGCTCACATGTACACCACAACTCTAAAATTTTAAAAAGTGTAATTTGTAACGAAGAAAGTTTGAGAACTTTAGGGAAGTCTAGTTCATAATTCACTTAATCAACCGTATTATTGACTGCATTGTGTTAGACACCATGCTAAATGCTATATACAAAAGAGTAAGAGAAATGAACGTTTCCCAAACAACCAGAATCTTTCAATTTAGTGTATAAAAACGTAAATAATTGCTATTCAGTGTTATGACAGAATAAGCACAAGCATTTGTGAGATGCCCTGTAGGGAAATGGAGGTTTCTAAGAACTATCTAAGATACGATCAGAAGAACAATGGAAATTAGCCAGCAGACAACGGTGCAGAGAGAGGACACAGGCACAAGGGAACTGCTGTAGAAAAGCAGGAGGAGCAGGGGTGCTGTCAAGAATAAATCCGTTCTAACCTATTCCCTTTAACAACTACCAAATGGTCTCCTTGAGTTCAACTAAATGTTCTTACTTGTAAGACTAGCACCATATCACTCAGAAGGACATAGGACAGGAATTGCAAGCTTGTGGGCAGCATAGTATCACGCATTCCTCCTCAACGTGGATCTTTGCAATATTTCATACAATTCACACAACCCTCTGGCAGCTATTTACTCCCTTATGTAACAACTCAACTGCCAGGAGGTAAGATTCACATGAAATGAGAATGGGAGATGCCCTGGCTAGAAAGCTGCAGAGCCCACTAGAGCTAATATCTCTTGTAATAACTCCATGGTTTCCAAGAATCCCACAAAAAATGTGTCCAGGAACAAGAGTCACCACACTAAGGGAAGCCCAGTGGTAATTTGCCAATCAGGGCTGATTTTTCCATAAACAAGATTGCCTGGAAATATACTCCACATTTTAACAGAGCTAGATATTAATAGTTGACTGGTGGCCATCATCCGAACAATAGGAGAAAGAGTTTTGTTAATCTTCTGCCATCACTCCCTGTTGTGGTTGGTTCTGGGTGGAACAGGGATCCAAGTAGTGAAGTCAGCCAACAGAAACTTGTGCGAGAGGAACAAATGATAAGTTTTGGTGTCTAAAACACAGTTCACCATGGCTGAGGAATGTGAGATTGAAGGAGAGTAAAGATGCCGGAAATAGCAAGAGACTACCACAAAGAAACAATAAAGAATATATTTTAGAGGGCTAAAGTTTAATGTACAACCACTAAAAGTTTAAAAAGAAAGGAACTGGTTTCATCATATTTGCACTTTAGAAAGTTATCTATGGCTGCTCTACAGACAGAAGATTGGAAGAGCATCAAAGAGCCTAATAGCTTATGTTGACCCTATAGATCCACCTTCTGACCACTCCTACCCTGCTGTCTTCCCCAGGGCTGGTCTGAATGCACCACAACAATGGATTCCTACTTTCTAACTTCCTGCTAGATTCCACCTATGGAGAGCCTAATCAAGAGACCCAAGGGAAGGAAGAAAGTGAGATCAGAGTATTTGTTCTCCTGAACTCTTCCTTTCAAGTCTCCTGAGGTTGGCCCTGTGCTTTAACCAGGTATCCCTGCTCTTCTCTAGGTGGGTCTCTCATAACAGCTCACTCTCACATGGATTCTCGTGACTGCACCTCCCCTTGAGACTAACTCCAGGGCACTGAGCTATTTATTCTGACTTGCCTTTCATATATTTCTATATACTCCTTTTGTTAAACCTTTCTAGAAGTATTCTAATTTGCGTGCTCCATCTGTTTTCTACTGGATCCTGTGCTGATCACAATAAGAAACTAGGCTAGGCAACAAGTTTGTAGATGTTAGTGTTCTATCCAATATCCTTTTGGAAACCTTTTACCATTTGTATACTCTTCCCCTGACTTTTCTATGTGAATTTTCTGACAGGAGAGGTTATAACTGTATTAAGAAGTCAGTCCTCAAACTACTGGGGCTGCTTTGGTAGGACATGCAGGCAAGTACAGTGCCTGAGTATGTACATCTCTCTAGAGAGGCCCTTAAACAATGACTGTCTGGTACAAGCGTATGAAAGCCTGACTCCCTTGTTCCATCTCAGGACAATTTCTGAGACATTTCCATGCTCCTGATTTTCCCTGTGGGATCAACCAAAGTTATCCTACATACAAGGCCCAGCACAAAATGAAAATATGTGGCCACCTCCTTCAAAAAGCAGGAACTCAGTGTTGTTAAGAGTAGTAAAATGTAAAACATTTTTTTTTTTTTCCTCTGGTCTCTTTTGTGATGATGTTATTATCTACAATTTAATGTCATTCTAAGTAAAATGATAAATAATGCTTAAATTTTAAAATTATAAGCCTGAATTTTATCATTCTTCAGATTGTGGAATGCCTGTTTTAAATACCAATAAGAGCAGTTAACTCATACGCAGAATCACAGGAATTACATAATTTGCAGTTTGTAGCTTGTACGTGCACATATATTTCATTCTTACCAAAACAATGAAAACACTACACAAAAGTAACTGAAGTGCTTCCCTTTCATTTGTTGATAGGTGCTCATTCTACCAACTCTCTATCTGTGGCTTACTGATAAGGAAGGAATGAAAGGAAAATGAAATAGAGGTTATTTTATTTCCCCCTTTTCTTCTATGTCATCCTTTTTGCCATATGTAGTTGCCAACACAGGGAAGTCACACTTGGAAAAAAATCTATTATGTTTTCTTGGTTATTCGTGTATCTGAGAATGTCATTGGCTTCTTTTTGCATTCCAAACAAGTTCTGTTTTGAAGAAAAAGCACAGCATGTCAAAACTGTTGACACCACCGAATACACAGTCATAGACGCAACACAATTTTGATTTGAGTCTTGATGAACTTCCATCATTGCTGGTTCACCAAAATTCTCTGTCTCATGGGCCATTGCAAATGCTGTATGTGAACGGGGAATCAAGAGATGACAAATGCACAAATTGCATGTGACTCCTCTGCTCATTTGCATGCTTCATTGTCCCATCAAACTTCAATTACAAAATACAAATTCAATGATTAAGTTCTTAAGAATTTTAAGACATAGCAGTACAGTTTTAAACTAAGCATAGGGCCCTTCTGAATGAGGGACCCTGTGCAATTTCACAGGTCGCACACCCAATAAGCAACCTGATCTGCACTGATTTTTGCTGAAATGACACTCTTTTATTATTACCCCTTTTCCTGCTTCTTCTGGTTCCTTTTTTTTCTGGAAGCATTTCCTTAATGAGTCACTTGTGAATGAGTCCTGTTGTCAAGATTTGCTTAGAAATCCAACCTAAAACTTTTTTTACTGGAAGTATTTCTAAGAAGCAAATTTAAGATGAACTTTAGGAAGTGAATCACATGCTGGCCAAATAATAAGAATCCCATCCCTGCCTTCCACAACACTGATGTTGAGAGGTGGGTGATAGCTTCTGGAATGTTGTAAGCATAACAGTTAGTAGGATTTTCACCCACATGTCTGGGACAAACAGATAGAAGGAGATGCGCTTATTTCTGCAGTATGTTTCTTAATTGAAGGCTACAGGGAAAATGTAGGATTGGTTTTAAATGGGCACTATTGATATGTTAAAAAGAGAAAATGACAGGCTCAACTAATTACCAGCTTAAAATTGGGAATGTTCTAACTGAACATCAGAAATATTCCACAACAGAAGTTAAAGAGGCCCTCATGTCTTAGAACAGGAGCCAACAAACTCCAGACCTTGGGCCAAATCTGCTCCCCTGTGGTTTCTGTAAATGTTAAGTGAAGGAAGCCAGGCACAGAAAGAAAAATATTTCATGATCTCACTTATATGTGAAATCTAAAGAAATAAGAAAGTCAAATATACAGCAATAGAGAATAAAACAGTAGTTACCAGGGTGGAGAGTAATGGAGGAAATGGGGAGAAACGTTATACATAGAAGGAGTTACAAAACCTGGTTAATGTACACTGGTGTGATCTGAGGGAGAATGCTTGGGAGTGGATAGTTAGACCGTTCAACTGTGGGGGGGGCGGGGCTTGGAATATAAGAATAGGTAAGGTCAGGTTTTGTTGATAGGGGACACATTTTCCATGACTGAATATTTAACACCTTGACAAGCACCACTAGAGAAAATATTAATATATTGCTGGCTGGCTGCTTGTGATCTTCAAAAATACCTGATACTCCACATTAAGTGACATAGAATTAGCAGAACTGCCTGTGCAAAACTGAGGGAGAGATCAGGCTTAGAAAGTGAGCATGCTAGAAGAGACGTACTATATAAGACCCAAGAGTCCATCAAATGACCATATTCCTTAGAAAGCCAGAGTACATTGTTTACACAGGGAAAAAAAACAGGTGATACTGAGGTAATCACCAACATTATTCCAAGGATCAATAATATAGGCCAAGACAGACTATTAAAGGTACTGTTACAGATACAGAACTTGGCTTCCTAGTATCAATGAATGCAACAGGATTCCAGAATAGCAAGACCAGATAAAAGCACATAACCTCTAGAGGTAAGATGAACTTACCACAATAGGTACAAGATCAAAATGGCAACTAGGGGCATCGACCTGCAGACACCTATGCTGATGTCTATTGACCATGGTGTTACTAGGACAAGACAAATGAGCAGCCAGCTTGATATAAATGATACAATAAAAAGAGGTCAAGAGTGGATCATGTCAACTGCCTACAGAAAGTTATAATCAGATGTCCAGTTTCTAGACATGAACCAGTTCTCACACCCAGATGTATCAACGGAAAATTGTCTCCTTATAGAAGGACCCTGCAACACCATGTCAAGTTCATACAGTTTTAATTAATTATTTCCTTTTCCAAAAGAACCTATAGACATTTGCATTGGTAATCTAACAGTGGAAAAGAAAACCTCCCATATCTTTGAGACTGCTGCATAGAGTCTAACTAATGCTGATATCAAAGACAAAATGCACACCACAGTCCCGCTATCATAGTAAGGCTATGTGGAAACCATGTGACAAATGAAATCCCACTCCAGGGTCATCTCATTGTAGAACTAGTGTATCCATGAAACTAACAGTTCAATGCATAACTGGAATGAACATACTTATCAGATCCCAGGACCCTCACATTGATTCCTTGGCATATGGAGTAAGAACCTTCACAGAAAGGCCAAGAAGATGCCCTTGAAACTTCCCATCAATCAAAGTCTTTGAAATCAATGAGTGCCACATCCTGGTTAGAATGGCAGTGGTTAGTTTCACACCTATTTGTTCAAAAGAGGTGAGAGAGTTGGTCCTTACTTTATCACCATTTAATTCACCAATGTAGACTCTCTAAAAACTATAGAATCATGGTGAAGCATAATGAATTTAACCAAGCCTCAATCACGGCTGTTGTTCTGGATATGGTGTCTTGACTAAAACAGACCAATTAAGCCTCCAGTCCATGTAAATTTTGATCTGAGTGCCTATATTGTTTACAGTGCTCATCAGGAAGTAGCATCTGAGGCAGTTCTTTTTGTTTTGTTTTGTTTTGTTTTGTTTTGAGTTGGAGTCTCACTCTGTCCCCCAGACTGGAATGCAGTGGCCACTCCCGGCCACCGCAGCCTCTACCTGCTGGGCTCCGGCGATCCTTCCGCCTCAGCCTTCCAAGTAGCTGGAATTACAGGCATGCACTACCATGCCCGGCTGATTTTTTGATTTATTGTAGAGATGAGGTCTCGCTGCCCAGGCATGTCTCGAACCCACGGGCTCAGGCAATCCACTCACCTCAGCCTCCCAAAGGCACGGGATTACAGGCTGAGTCACCGAGCCTGGCTCTGAGGCAGTTCTTATTCACCTAGGACAGGCAGCTTGTATAGTCACAGTCATGCTCTGGATATATGCTAGCTTGCCAGCTCTCTGTCACAATAAATCAAAGACAATGGCTAATCTGAACATTCCACAGAGCAGCACATTGAAGTGATGACACTAAATCAATAGACCCAATGAGTAAAAGAGTTCTCAGAGAGAGAGTTGGAGGTAACCAGTGGCTTGGATGTTGGTGAAATTGTAGGAGTCAAAGGCATGTCAACATTTCTTGCAAGGTAAAGGAGTTACTGAACCTTGCACCTCCAACCCTAGGTGAATAAAACGAATGAGTAAAACAGAATTTGCTAGGTGTCTTTGGATTTTAGGGGCAGTATGTACTACACTGGGGAGTTTGGTTCTGACTCATTTATCAGATGACCTAAAAGATTCCCCAGTTCTGAGTCAACCTCAGCATCTGGCGGGAAAAAAAAAGTACACCATAGCTGAGTCCAACCACTATTTAAAATTCTGAAAGATTTCCTAGTGATATCACTCAGAGCATGCATACATTATATGTATTTTTCCCAAGACAAAGCCTTGTACTGGTTTTCTATTCAAAACCCTCAAACACTCCATTAACAGCAAATGCATAATCCACAGTGCTCAATGAATTTATCTTCATCTAGCTTCATCACGTAACAGGCTTCTAGCATCAAGTAATTTTAGAAGGGAATAAGATCAGTAATGAAAATGAAGAGTTGCTTATGTAACTGACATTGTTGTGTAAAAGAGAAAACGAAAAAATGAACAAAGAAGAAAAATGTCTTCATTAAAATTACAAACATAACGGGAGTCAAGTTGCTTTTCATCTTTTTTCTCATTATTTATGACTCTGTTCCCATTTATTTATGTAAAAGAGTAGCATGTTCTTTAAATAGTTCCCGAGGTATGTAAATTCTAAAAAATGTTTACTAATTAAAATCAAGTGCCTTAAAGAAAATAATATAATAAAATGTGATCTATCTATTGCATAAACCAAAATATGGCTTAATAAAAACAATCCACATTCATACAGCTTTTTAATTTCCCATTGTCAAGGCATTTCACATATATAATAAATAATTGTCATATATATTTATAAAGAAGAAAAGAGTGAATATTGTTATTCTTTTGGAGGCTGAAACCACTGAAGTGCAGTGATTTTCTGCACAGCCTCAAAAAATTTAAATTAATGTGAAGTGCCTTCTGATATACTTTATAAAAAGTACATTAGGCTAATATGGTATGCTATATGAAATAAGAACTTACATTCCAATTATGTGTTGTTTTTTTAATGTGTCAAGCACTAGACTAGGACTGGAGATTTAAAAATGGATAGATAGTGAGTAGGCTCTGCCCGTAAGGACACACTCATACACAAACACATGTGTATGAGGAGGACCCCCAAAAAACAGAATTATTTTTTGGAGAGAGGGCCTCTTGCAGTACAGATTTCCCCTGCTGGACAAGTGTGCTAGGAACCCGTCGGCATATGTGTACAAACTGCTATTGCTGTGAGAGGCTGCATTTGGCTTCAGTGAATTTTATTTTTGAAGATTCTTTCAACGCGTTTGTCCATTTCATGGTGATTTATGAGTGCACCTGCCCACACCATGCTAAGTGGTCAGCAGTTTTTGACCAAAAATGGCATAACCCCTGTGCCCCACCCTCCTTAGTCTCGTGATCTCTCCTTGAGCAACTTTTTTTTGTTGTTTCCCTGGATGAAAAAGTTCTCAAAGGGAAACGTTCTGCCATTGTGGAAGAGGCGAAACAAAAGAATGGCAGAAACTCTAAAGGACATCAAAATAGATGAGTTCAAAAACGGTTTGAGCAAGGAAAAAGTGTCTTGATAGAGGTATTGCATGAAACAAGGAGTACTGTGAAGATGATTGCATTTTAAACACAACGGGAAATACACAATTTTTAATAAATAAATTCTTGTTTTTCTTGGGTCCCTCCTCATACATATAAGGAATTATAACATAGTATGATATGCTCTTGATATAAACAAAGTACTTTGACCAAAAAAAAGTAATGGTTAACTCTGAATGATGGTTCACAGAAGGTAATATATTTGATGAGACTTTAAAAGATGAGATAAATTTCATGAGAGAGTGAAAGAAGGTTGGAAAGATGAATTCTAGGTGAGAAGAAAGTGAAGAAGCAGAGGGAACCCCAGAGAATCATTAAAGTTTTGGGGGTTTTCAAGGAAGAGAAGAAGATATTAAAACTATGAAGGAAATCAGTTATGAAGGGTAGAGAGTGATGGTCTAAGTTTGTATCTTGTCAGAACAATGTTAATTTTCCTGTGAATACTAGAAATCAAAATGCCAATAAGATAAACATAATACCTGCTACCTCCTTGTATTTTCAAAGTCTAGCAAGTTATATGACAACCTTTGTAACAGAAAGAAGACATATCTTGGACAAATTAACATGAAATATTCACATGCATATTATGTTTGATGGCATTGTCTCATATTACCTGTATTGCATTTGTTTCATATCTATGCATTTTATTACTCTGGCAATAAACATTTATATAAAAAGCATCAATTTTTCTAAAACATTAGTAGCAGTAGTCAGCATTTTATATCACTCTAAACAATCATTTTCATAGCTTCTCTTTAGGGAACTACATTTTAGGAATAGCAAAAGTTTGGGGAAATTAAAAGAAAAGATGGGTTTAGAGACGTAAAAATTAGTGAGAAATTGCCTGGTAATATCAGTCACATTCTACCAGCAGAGTTTAAGTGCAATAAGAATTAACTATCCTTTTTCATTTATGGTAGATTTTAAGAAGCTCACTTGAGAGCGAGGAGCTTACTACAAAACTACAAGTTTGACATTCCCACATAATAAAATAGTTTCTACTTCAGTTCCCATATATAATAAGAACAATATAAAACATATAGATGTTCTTTGTAAGATATATAGGTCTTTCTATATTAAATAAATATAATAGCTTCATATTATTTCTCACTAAATGATATCAAATGTTTGATTTCATATAATGAAACAGAAATTATCAATAAAAACTATTAACTGGCATTCTGGGTGCTTATTCTGTATCAGGCACTGTGATAAGTGCTCTGCATACATTCTCTTATTTCTTTCAACCACCCATGGGAAGTAAGCAGTGTCCTAAATTGACAACTAAGGAAACTAACCTAGAAAGACAATTAACTTGCCTAGGAAAATAAAAGAAAGTAATGTGGAGAAGGTGACACACAGATAATATAAAGAATATCTGAAAAGACTTGAATAGAAACAGTGCTAATATCAAAGACCCAGACAGTAAATATAAGAAATCAAACAACTTTTTTAAAGACCTAATATATAAATGGACTAAAGATTTGAACATATGTTTCACCAAAAATATATGGTTGGCAAAAAGCAGTTGAAAATATACTCAGTATCATTCACTGTTATGGAGATACAAATTAAAAGCTCACTGAAACACCAGTATGCACCCATTAGAACGGATAAAATTAAAATTAAAATTTGTAATTAAAATTAAATAATCGACAGTACCAAGTGTAAGTAAAGACATAATGGAATTTTAACTTCCACATAATGTTGATGGAAATGTACAATGGTACAATCACTTTGGAAAATAGTTTGAAAGTTTCTTAAAAAACACATACTTATTATACCCCCCACCCCGTTCCAGTACACTAGAAATGAAAGCATCTGACCACATAAAAACTTATACAGGAATGGCCACAACCGCTTTATTTTAATAGACACAACTACAAACAACCCAAAATGTCTATCATTAGATGAAAGCATAAATAAATTGTGGTATATCCATACAATGGAATACCACTCAGCAATAAAAGGAACTAGTAGTTGATGTAAACTACAACATGAGTGGATCTCAAAATAATCAGCTAAGAGAAAGAAAGTGGGCAAAAAGGAAGTACATACTATTGATTCCATTATATAAAATGTTAGAAAATGACTTATCAACATAGTGTGAAAAGCTGATTAGTGGTTGTCTGGGATGAGACAGAGACAGGTAGAAGGAAGGGATCACAAAGTACAATGGGGCATGAGGAACTTTGCAGTGAGGTGAATATGTCCATTATCTTGATTTTGGTGATGGCTTCCCAGATGTATTCCTATGCCCAGCCCTATCAAATTGTACATTTTACGTATCTGCAGTTTACTGTCAATCACACAATCAATAACAATGGTTATCTCTGAGTAAAGGAAGTATCACGGATTTGTTTGGAACTTCATCTGTGAGAGCACACTTATTTCCCCAATACCCTACAACAATTAAACATATAGTCTAAGACTGAATGCTATTTAAAGTTTAATTCTTTAAAAGCTGTCCTTTAAAAAAAAGTATCTTTGAATTAACTAAAAGGGAAAGTAACATCAAGTTCAGAGCCAGTGTATATGTATTCTTCCTACCATCTCTACAGTATCCCATTTCTTTCACAATTAAGATAAATTTTACATTTAAAAATAAATTACGAATGTGTTTTAAAAGAAACAAATCTAAAATTTGTGCACTATGCTGCAATTATTTCCATACTTAAGAATGTTAATACAAGCAGTTAGTCAATTTATAAGCACCTGCTTTGGATGTAGACCCTTAATCTCACAGATACATTGATGGTGACTTTTTTTTAAGCAGTGTACGTGTGTTGTGTGTCGTTCCCCCACCCATCCTAAAATAGGAAAAGGTCAGAGGAAAGGCTACTACAGTTTAGTCTCTTCTTTGGCAAGTCACAGTGCCTACTCTTGACAGCACTTTTAGCTGAGGGGAAGTAAATGACAAACGCCTATAAGCGGAAATCTTGCGTGGACGGCGGGGCGAATGTGGAGATGAAAGGAGTGGTGAGCTGGCACGGGTTGGCCTTCCCGGAGCTGCCCAGGCCGCCCTCAGCGTGGAACACCGCGCCTCTGGAAGGGACGGGGCATGTGATGCAGTCACCGTCACTTAGGGCTACGGTCTGATTCAGCCCTGCCGCCCTAGCGCCTCGCCGGGCGCTGTGCAGCCCTGGCCTCAGTTTCCCCACTTGCGCAGAGGAGGAGCCATACTGTCCTGTTTCCGGTTCCTCTCCGAGCGCATCAGCCCTTCGCTGGTATCTTTGCGCTGCACGTGCCGCGGCTCCGCGCTCCGTAGGCGCTGGGTCCCCGGCGCCCCCCGGATACCCCGCTGGTCGCCGCCAGCCGCCCGGGGCCGCAGCTGCCTCCTCCCGGGACCCTCCCAGACCCACCGCCTCCGGCTCTCGGGTGCGCCAGAACTTTCCACCCCGACTCCGAGGCCGCCATCAACCGCCAGATCAACCTGGAGCTCTATGCGTCCTACGTGTACCTGTCCATGGCCCATTACTTCTCCCGAGATGACGTGGCTTTCAACAACTTCGCCAGGTATTTCCTTCGCCAGGCCCGGGAGGAGACAGAGCACGCGGAGAAGCTGATGAGGCTGCAGAACCAGCGAGGAGGCGGGATCTGCCTGCGGGACATCAAGAAGCCGGACCAGGACGACTGGGAGAGTGGGCTGCATGCTATGGAGTGTGCTCTGCTCTTGGAAAAGAATGGGAACCAGTCCTTGCTGGAATTGCACACGCTGGCCTCGGACAAAGGTGACCCCCACTTGTGCGACTTCCTGGAAACCTACTACCCGAGTGAGCAGGTGAAGTCTATCAAAGAATTAGGTAACCACGTGCACAACCTAGTTATGATGGGGGCCCCGGACTCTGGCCTGGCGGAGTACCTTTTTAACAAACATACCCTTGGAAATGAAAACAAGCAGAACTAAGCAGCAGGCCGCCTTCCCCACAGTACTCTGGGTCCCAAGGCCAGGAATCAGCTGTCTCCTGCTTTCTTGCACCAACAATTCACCTCCATCTTTGTATTTTTATATTCTTCTCCTGTTATATTGTTCTTCCAGTGAAATGATTTGTAGAAAGATATGTTTAGCCCCATATTTAGCAAGGTCTTTCTGCCAGTATAAAGATACTTATTTTCCCAGCTTTAAAGATAGCCCAGGTTAGTATGACTAGGACATAAAAGAAAACGAACAACAATAAGAAATCAAAAGTAGGTGCAAATTAACTTTCTCCAGTTACCAAACATTATTTCAGACCATGAACCACTGCTAAAATCCCATGATTCTTAGTTCAACAAGTGCCTGCTATTTTCAGCACCTTATGCAAAAAGCTAAAGGAGAGAATGAATACAAAATATGCAAATAACTATGTGAAGAATATAAACATATATAATAACACTGTGAAGATCATACATGCAAAATTCTATGACAACTTTTATCTCTTCTAAGAAACAGTACTCTCTGGGGATTATCTGTTTTTTAAAAGGTTTTGTAGTCAAATTCAGAGGAAGGTACATGAGTTTTCAGTGCTGCCCTTGAAAAGTCACAGCATGTATTAACATTTTAAGGATTCTAGGAAATCTTGCAATTGAAAAAAAATTGAAAAGCTTGAATAATTTTTGTTTAGCTCAGTGTTTCCCAAACATATGCAATGCCAGTGCTGTTTTATTTTGCTTTTAATGATGTTAAAATAACAAAGCAGGTCTGTCTGATTCCAACCATATCTACTTTACCACTAAGCCATATAGCCTCATTTTTAACATACTGAGAAGCATGAAAACTCTGCACAAAACACCTTTCTCTGGTCTTTTAAATGGAGAAAAACTACATTGGGATGTAAAACGTCCAGAAGGTAACCAGAATAGAGGATACATCTAGCCAGGTAGATGTTTCTTTAGGGAGGATAGGAGTGAGATGAGTGGGTGGGCATTGGACTAGACTAGAGCACTGAGTGGTAGCTAGAAAGGTGGGCTGGAGCAGAGCATAGAGGTAAGAAGGATGAGTCTGGACTTAATTCAGTGCGCAAGGCTAAGGTCTTCAAGAGCTCCAGCAGAAGAATGCTGTGCTCAAAGTTGAGCAATTAGGAACTTAATCTGGTTGTGCAGAATAGGAATCTCAGAACAACCTAGATGTCTGTGTTAGTTTGGGTCCTCTAAGACAATGATACCCACGTGTGTACAAGAAATCAGGGGAAGCTGAAAGTACTCTGAAAGAAAGTAGGAAAGGAGCTAGGAGAATTAGGGAAAGCCTTTAGACTTCATGCAAGTCTGATCCCCAAGGAAGAAAGAAAAGAAAGTGGTATATAGTTCTTTGGAAAGGTCTGCAAGTCTGTCAGGGAGACCTCAAGCCAATGTCACCAGCTAGAGGAATCCCGTCTCCCAGAAATGTACCTTTCCTGTATTTAGTTATTGACTAGGAAGTATGAACTTGCAACAAACTAGGTAATGAATCCATTTCAGAGCATTGCCACTGGGGTCCTTGGCAAATTATGCTCCCTGCAATCCAAGACCTGAGAGGTGCATGCATATTACATACAAATTCAACAAAACGGTTCAGGTTAAAACACCATACATGGAACAACACTCTGCAGCTATTGTTAAATACAATTTTGTCAAACACTTATGATGTGGACGAGATATACAACATGTTATCTTAAAAACAAGCAATACTACAAGACAGGGTTACATTATATAATTCCATTATATAATTATAAGGAAAATTCCATATGTATGCAAAAACTAGACAAATATATACCAACAAGTGAGGCTAGAGAATCTCTTAACTAGTGAGATTTGTGGTTGATATTTATTTTCTTTAATCACTTCTTTTTAAAATAAGTTTCTTATCATGGACAGTCATTATTATCATAAGAAGAAAAGGAAAGTAAAATATAAGATAGAGAGAAAACCAATAAAGACCTGAATTAGGGTAAAAACCAATGGAAATAGAAACAGAGATGATGGTGAGAGTTTAGAGGTAGAATCATTCAAATTTTGCAATGAATTGAATGGCAGGGGTTAAAGTAATGGGGTACAAGAGGAATACTGATAGGAGTCAAATTGGAGTTCATGGAGAAGAGGGGATTTGAGAATAAAAATCTCAGCAGGAGGATTAATTGGAGGTGGGTAATGCATAATTATCTTGGTTTTGATTATGCTAATCAGTCTCACTTTATATTCTGTTTTTAAGAGGGCCTATTTTGCTGCACAAGAATCCTATTACATTTCTGTAGAAAATTTCCTCTCAATTTTTCTAGATGAGTGTTTTTCAAGCTACACATTGCAACCCATTAGTATGTCACAAAATTATTTAGTGAGTCACTATCCACCTTTTGTGAATAGAAAAGAATTGAAGTGAAAGTAAGTGAAAAGTGTTAGTTTCTGAAACTCTAGTTTAAGGTGTGTGTGTATGTATGTGTGTGTGTGTATGAGAGAGAGAGAGAGAGAGAGATCTCATTCAGTGACTTTTATTATATATATTTGTTAACAAATCACATGTTTATATAGCTTGGCAAAGCTTGCCTTTGAACTCCAGATTTATATATACATAATTATATTTGACCTCACATGTCTAATAGACATTTTATATTTCACATGTTCAAAATCATAGTCTTTCACCACTCTCCAAAACCTATTCATCCCAGTCTTTCTACCAGTTTCTATGGTCCAGTTATTTTTGACTAGTTGCTGTATTTCATATAGTCTTTCAGAAAATTCTTTCAGGCCTTCCTCCAAAATAGATCCTGAGTCTTACCAGTTCTTACAACCTTCATCATTGCTATTTTGCTGCAAGCTCTCACCTTTCCCTTTCATTATTATGTTTATGTCACACTCTTAACAGGCCTAGCTGCTTC
>NW_007245816.1:0-9730 GCF_000164805.1 Carlito syrichta | reverse complement strand
CATGACACCCAAGCAGCTGGGACTCTGGAGGCCACCATGCCTGACTCAATTTTGGGGACCTCCTGCCGAGTCAAGGTCTGGCCACGTAGCCTGGGCTGGTCTCCAACACCTGGTCTCAGGCAGCCTCCCAGCTCGGCTTCCAAGGGCACTGGACTGACGGCCAAGAGCCACGATACCCAACCTGGACTTGCACAGTCTGTCAGCGGGGGCGACCCAAAGGAATGCCCCAGGAAGAAATCCACCACATGCCATGTAGCTGGGACTGGGAGTGACACCACCTGTGACTCCATTGTTTGTGTTTCAGGGCTAGCTGATTTCTCGCTATGTGTCCCAGGCTGATCTCGAACTCCAGGGCTCCAGTGGTTACCTGCCTCAGCCTCCCAAAGCCACATCCCAATTTTTTGCCGATCAAGGGTCTTTTGGGAACTCTAGACTCAAGCTGGGGCCTCCTTGCCAAATGATCTCTGTTCACGATGATCCAAACACCATACACAAATGGATATTATTCTTCTTTTTCCTTTTTTTCTTTTAGTCGGGGTCTCACTCCATTGCCCAGGATGGAGGAATGTGGCTCACTCCTGGCCACTGCCGCCTTGGCCCACCGAGCTCTGGTAAGCTTTTCCCCAGACTTGCAAGAAACTGGAAGACCAGGCATGTGCCACCACATATGGCTCATTTGGGATGGAGGATAGAGACAAGGTCTCGCTGAGGTGCCCGGTCAGGTCTCAGCCTGCAGGCTCGGACCTGCAGTTGGCCTCAGCCTCCCAAACCATTGGGATCATGAGGCTGAGCCCCCAAAAGCGATCTCGATCCTTCATCGAAAACGACCCAGAAGACCTGGCGTGGTGGCCCACGCCTGGAATCCCAGCATTCTGGGAAGCCAAGGTAGAAAGTTGGCAGGACATCTTCCTAACCAGAGACGTGAAAGACCTTTACAATGAAAATTACAAGACACTGCTCAAATAAATCAAAGCTGACATGAACAAGTGGAAAAATATCCCATGCTCATGGATCAGAAGAATCAACATTGTGAAGGTGTCCATCTTACCTAAGGCAATCTACAAATTCAATGTAATATGCATTAAATTACCAACAACATTCTTCTCAGACCTAGAAAAGACAACACAGGAATTCATATGGAAACACAAACGTCAAGAATAGCCAGAACAATCCACAGCAAAAAAAAAACAAAGCAGGTGGTATCACAATACCAGACTTCAAGCTTTACTATAAAGCTACAATCATCAAAACAGCTTGGTATTGGTACAGGAACAGGCATATAGATCAATGGAACAGAATTGAGATTCCAGAAGCAAAACCTCAATTTCTCAACCAACTCATCTTCGACAAAGCCCCCACCACCTACCAATGGGGAGAGGAGAACCTATTCAGTAAATGGTGCTGGGAAAATTGGCTGACCACCTGCAGAAGATTGAAACAGGACTCCTATCTATCCCCATGCACAAAGGTTAACTCCAAATGGATCAGAGACCTAAATGTAAAACCTCAAACCATAAGAACCTTAGAAAAGGAAGGAAATACTCTCATGAAAATCGGAACTGGCATCCAATTCCTGTACAAAACCCAAAAGCCACAGGACTTAAGAGAGAAGATAGACAAATGGGACCTTATTAAACTGACAAGCTTCTGCAAAGCCAAAGAAACCATCAAGAGAGCAGGGAGACAGCCTACAGACTGGGAAAAAGTATTTGCCAACTCTAGGTCTGACAAAGGCTTAACATCCTGGATCTACAAGGAACTGAAACGTACTGAAAAAGAAGAAAACAAACAACCCCATTATAAAATGGGCAAAAGATATGAACAGACACTTCACAAAAGAAGACATTCGAGCAGCCAACAAACACATGAAGAAATGCTCAACCTCACTAATCATCAGGGAGATGCAAATCAAAACCACCCTGAGATACCACCTAACTCCAGTCAGAATGGCAATTATCAACAACTCAAAAAATATCAGATGCTGGAGAGGGTGTGGTGAAAAGGGTACACTTCTACACAGTTGGTGGGAGTGTAAACTAATGCAACCTCTGTGGAAAGCAGTGTAGCGATTCCTAAAAGCTCTAAAAATTGACCTTCCATATGACCCTGCAATCCCCCTACTGGGAATATACCCTGAAGAACACAAATCACTCTATAAAAAAGATACCTGCACACGTATGTTTATCGCAGCATTGTTCACAATAGCAAGAACCTGGAAACAACCATGCTGCCCATCAAAAGAGGACTGGATTTAAAAAATGTGGTTCATATACACGATGCAATACTATGCAGCCATAAAAAAGAACAAAATCATGAATTTCGCAGCAACCTGGATGGAACTAGAGTCTATAATACAGAGTGACCTCTCACAGAAACAAAGATCCAAATATCACATGTTCTCACTCATATAATGAACCTTGAACATCCAATGTAATACTATAAGAAAATGACTGACAGTACTGGGAAACTATGGGGGGGAGGGGGATGGGATTAACAGTACCAAATATCTGTCGGGGAATGGGAAAACACCTCTTATCAACAGGGTGCCTGAATGAAACGTAATTGTACACCTAACCCTTAACTGTACCCCACAAAACCATAATAAAAAATACTGATTAATAAAAAAAAAAGTTGGCAGGAGCCCAAGACCAACCCGGGCCAGGCACAGAGACCCCGTCTCTGCACTCATACAAACAGGGGTCTGGGAATGACGTACCTGTCGCCCCTGTCACTCCGGAGGATGAGGGGGGAGGATCGCCAGAGCTCGAGATTTCGAGGCTTGCAATGAATGACGGTCATGTCTCCGAGCCCCAGCCTGGGCCCCAGAGCCCGACCGTGTCTTCAAAAACATCAGAATCGAACACAGATTCTCAACTGCACGTGGTGTGCTCATAGAGCCATTGGCTTTAGATCCAGGACAAATGAGATTGGGGGAAAGAAATGTCTCCGGGTGAGGGATGTAACCCTGATATTTCTTTTCAGAAGGTCCTCATTGCTGAGTCAGAGCTTTGAACTGCTTGGGGCAAATTTCTAACCTTGGAGAGGAGAGCCGGCAGGAACCCAGCCAGGGAGCTTCGAGAACTCATGCACCAAAGCAGAGGTAGTCATTTGGGGAGTTTAGGGCTATAAGGTGTTGAGCTTGGGGGACACTCACATGTGCGGGGGTGGAGGGGGAAGGAGTGAGGGCCGTAGGTTTTCAGGAGAATGGATTTCTTTCTTTCTTTTCTTTCTTTCTTTCTTTCTTTTCTTTCTTTCTTTCTCTTTCTTTCTCTCTCTCTCTCTCTCTTTCTCTCTCTCTCTCTCTCTTTCTTTCTTTCTTTCTTTCTTTCTTTCTTTCTTTCTTTCTTTCTTTCTTTCTTTCTTTCTTTTTCTTTTCTTTCCTCACTAGGTTGCCCAGGCTCTCAAACCGCTCAACTCACGCAATCCTTTTGGCCTGGGACTCCCAAACAGCTGTGATCACAGGTTTTCCATTTGTTTGACATCCTGGTCGTCTAGCATGGTGAGAATAATAATACCAACCACCACCACCATCACAGCTACAGGCTGGGCTCAGGAGAACAGCCTGGCATCCCAGTCCTTCAGAGGCCCAGGCAAGTGCACAGTCTGAGACTGCACGTTTCGTTTGACAACAGGAAGGGACACAGACTGAGACCTTGTCTCGGCCATCAAAAATAAATCCAAAGATTATCTGTGTATGGTGGAGCAAGCCTGTGGTTCCAGCCATTTGGGGGGCCATGGCAGGAGGATTGCCTGAGCCTGGCAGGGAGACACCACTGTGGCCCTGAGTGTGCCCCTGTACTTCAGCCTGGGTGACAGAGTGGGATTCCAACTCCAAATAATAATAATCACCACCACAACCTCCACCAGCACCCCTGTCACAGAGTGCGAGGTGTCACCCTCAGGGATGAAAGAGGAAAAGTCACTTTCCAGGCTGTCGTTTGAGGGAGGTATCAAAGGTGGCCACCAGGAATGTTCATTCGGAGCATATGGTCAGGCACCCCAGAAGACCTGCCTCAACACTCCATATTTGTGCCCCACAGCAAAGACATGTGTGAGTCACAGAACAGGCATTCCAGAGCTAGGGGGGCTATCAGATACAGTGCGATTAGGCAGACTGACAATGCCAAGGCCAGCCCAGTGCCCAGATGCCCTGTCTGACACCTTTGGGCAGGAGGAGGGCCCCTTTCTCTCCCAATCACTTCATCTTCCTCCACCCATGCAAACCTTTCCCTGGGGAGCTGTGGACACATGTGGGAGGCATCTTTTTGGTGCTGAGTCTCTGTCGGATGGACTGGGGTCTGGCAGCATAACACGGCTCCTTGGACCTCAACCTGTGGGGCACAGGTGATCCTCCCACTTCGGTCCCAGAGCAATCGAGATCTGAGGGGTCACTACACCTGACTCGATGTGGGGGACCACTCACTGAGACGAGGTCTGGGCACATTGCACAGGCTGGTCTCTGACCTCTGGGCTCAGACAGCATCCCTCCTTGGCCTCCTAGGGCACGGGGCTGACAGCCATGAGCCATGGTAGCCTGCCTGGACTCGCACATTCTGTCAGCCTCGGTGATGCCATAGGAATGCCCCAGGATGGAGGCCACCAAATTCTTGTAGCCAGGACCGAGGGAGTTATCAAACATGACTTCACTGTTTGCGTTCTGAGGAGCGATGTCGTCTCGCCACGTGGCCCAGGTTGGTCTCGAAATCCCAGGCTCCAGAACTCCCCTTCAATGGCCTCCCAAAGCCACAGCCCAATTGAATGCTGTTCTAACATCTTTCAGGAACTCTGGGTCGAAGGCTGGGGCCTCCTTTACAAAGGATCTCTGTCTGTTCACAATGATCCCAACTCCATACACAAATGGATGCTCTTCTTTTTTTCCTTTTTTCTTTTATTTCTTTGAGTTGGATTCTCACTACATTACCAAGGCTGGAGGGCGGAGGCTCGCTCCCGGCCACTGCAGCCTCAGCAGCTGCAGAGTGAGAACAACAGGCGCATGCCACTACACTCGGCTTATATGGGATACACGGTAGAGACGAGGTCTCACTGAGGTGCCCGGGTGGGTCTTGTCCCATGGGCTCAGTTTGGCTACTGGCTGTGGCATCAAAAAGCACTGGGATGGCGAGGCTGAGCCACAGAGCCCAGCCTTAATCCTTCATCAAAAACAAACCAGAAGGCCCAATGTGGGGGCCCACGCCTGGAATCCCAGTGCTCTGGGATGCCGAGGTTGGAGGATGGTTGGAGTCCAGGAGCCCAAGGCCCACACTGACCAGTCAGGGAGACTCCATCTCTGCACCTATCCCAACAGGCGATCTGGGGTCGAGGTTCCCATCATGCTGGCCCATGCAGAGGCTGTGATGGGAGTATCGCCAGAGTATGCAATTTTGAGGATGGTAATGAACGACTGTCTTGTCCCCGGGTCCTAGCCTGGGCCACAGAGCCAGACCCTGTCTCCAAAAACATCAGAATTATACACAGATTCTCAACTGCACGTGGTGTGTTCACAGGAAGAATGGATTTAGAGGCAGGAAAAATGGGATTGGGGGGAAGAAATGTCCCCAGGTGAAGGAAGTGTCCCTGGCCTTTCTTGGTGGAAGATCCTCGTTGTCAAGTCAGAAGGTCGTTGTCAAATCTGCCTGGGGCACATTTCTCACCTCGGAGAGGAGAGCTGGCAGGAACCCAGCCAAGGAGCCTTGGGCAGCCATTGGGGGAGGGTTGGGACTGGAAGGTGCTGAGCTTGGGGGACACTCACATGTGGGGGAGCTGGGGGAAGGACTGAGGACAGAAAGTTTGCAGGAGATAGGATTTCTTTCTTTCTTTTTTATTTCATTTCTTTCCTCACTAGGTTGCGCAGGCTGCTCTCAAACCACCCGACTCTGCCTATCCTGTCAGCCTGGGCCTCCCAAACTGCTGCGATGACAGGCTTTCCATTTGGTCAACATCCTGGTCTTCTTGCCTCTTCTTTAACTCTGGGCTGGAGGTGATCCTCCTGCTGAGGTCTGCCATCAGCCAAGGTTTTCTGGGTTTTACTTGGGGTCGAGATAAGGGCTTGCTATGCTGTTGAGACTGGTCTAGAGCTCACTGGCTCCAGCCATCTTCCTGTCTTGGCCTCCCCGAGTGCCAAGGAGAAATACATGAGTTGTCTGGTCATTCTAGATCCCTGAAGGTTTGAGTCACACCCTCCCTTTCCATGAGGCTGCCCCTGCGAGGAGGTAGTGGGTCCACCCTGAAGAATAAGGCAGGAGGAGGGGTGGCACCCCTGCAGAGACATGCTTCTGTTCCAGGTGCTCCCCAGGGAAGGGCTTGGCAGGCAAATCCGGCCACCCTATCTAGGGTCCCGGTTCGTCGGAAGGGAGCGGGCCTCACATTAGGGCCCTAAGAGGGGTGTGGAGGCCAAGCACGGGGTTTCACACCAGTCATTCTGGTTAACTGGGAGGCCAAGGCAAGAGGATGGCCTGAGCCCCCGGGTACAAGTCCAGCCCGGGAACCTTGGTCAGACCTCGTCTCTACAAGAAGCCAAAAATATGAATCCAGGGTTGTGCTCACCTGTCCTTCTAGTCACTTGGTAGGCCATGGTGGGAGGTCCACAGGAGCACAGCTATTGGAGGCCACAGTGGCCAAGAGAGGGACCCTGGGCTCCAGCCTGGCTGACTGAGTGGGACTTCAAGTCAGAATTAATACCAACCACCACCACCACAACAACAGGCCAGGTTCAGAGGCTCAGCCTGTCATCCTGGCTCTTCTGAGGCCCAGGCAAGTGGACATCCCTAGCCTGTGGTTTTAACACCTGCCTGGGACACAGGGTAAGACCTCATCTCGGCCATCAAAAATAAATCCAAAGATTAGCTGAGTGTGGTAGCACAAGCATGTGGTTTCAGCCACTTGGGGTACCGAGGTGGGAGAATTGCCTAAGCACAGAAGGTGGAGTCTGTGGTGGCCATTAGAATGCCCCTGTGCTCTGGCCTGGTTGACAGAGCAGGATTCCAAATCCAAATAATAATCACCACCACCACCACTATCACCCCTGCAACCCAGAGTGATGAGTCACCATCTGGGATGGGAAAGGAAAAGAAACTTTCTGGCCTGTTTTTTTGTGGGAGGTTTCAAAGGTGTCTAAGGGGAATGTCCGTCCCATGCCTTTATCCACGTGCCCCAGAAAGCCAGCCTCAACCCTCCACACTCATGCTCCACAACAACGATATGTGTGAGATCACAGAACAGAAGTCCCTGAGCTAGGGCGGCCGTCAGGCACAGAGCGATCAAAGCAGTCCAGCAACCCCATGGCCGGCTCAGGTTCCAGTCACCTGGTCTACAACTTCGGGCAGCAGGAAGGCTCCTTCTTCTCCTACTCACTTCATCATCCCCCATCCATGCAGACCTTTCCCTGGGTGTTCTGGACACCCAAAGTGACATTGTGGGAGGCGTCTTTTTGTTGCCAGAGTCTCTGTCCACTGGGCTGGGAAACAGCAGAATGATCATGGCTCCCAGGCCCTCGGCCTGTGGGGCTCAGGCAGTACTCCTGCCTCGGCTGGTCTCTGACCCCTGGGCTCAAGCATCCTTCCCCCTCAGCCTCCCAGGGCACGGGGCTGATGGCCATGAGCCATGGTGCTTGACCTTGACTTGAATGTTCTGTCGGCGGTGGTGATGCAAAGGAACATCCTGGGATGGAGGTCACTGCATCCCGTGTAGCCAGGACCATGGGCACCACCACGCTTGACACCAGTGTTTGCATTCTGGGGAGCAGTGAGGTCTCAATACATGTCCTAGGCTTGTCTTGAACTCCCAGGCTCCAGCAGTCTCCTGCCTCGGCCTACCAAAGCCACAGCGCTACTGTTTTCTGGTCCATCTTCTTTTGGCAACGTTAGGCCAAAGCCTGGGTCCCTCTTCCCATATGATCTTTGTCTGTCGACGATGATCCCTACTCCATACACAAATGGATCTTCTTCTTTTCTTCATTTTTTCCTTTTTTTCTTTGAGTCAGAGTGTCCCTCCATTTCCCAGCCTGGAAGTGGTGGCTCGTTCCCAGCCACCGCAGCCTCAGCCAGCCAGGCAGTGACAAGCCTTTCCCCAGCCTTCTGAGGAGCTGGAAAGACAGGCACGCACCACCACTTCCAGCTCACTTGGGATGGAATGCAGAGACGAGGTCTCACCGATGTACCCGGGTGAGTCTCGGCCTATAGGGTCATGTTGGGCGCTGGCCTTGACCTCCCAAAGTGCTGGGATGATGATGCTGAGCCCTCGAGTCAGGCCTCTATCCTTCATCGAAAATGAACTCAAAGGCCTGGTGTGGTGGGCCATGCCAGGAATCTGAGCACTCTGGGAGGTCTTGGTGGGAGTATGGCAGGAGCCCAGGAGCCCAAGGCCAGCCTGGCCCACACAGGGAGACTCCGTATCCACCCCAATCCAAACAGGGTGTCTGGAGTCCAGGTGCACGTCATTCTGGCCACTCTGGAGGCTGAGAAGGGAGGATCACCAGAGCTCACAATTTCAAGGCTGGTGTGATCAATGGTCCTGTCCCCGGGCCCCCAGTCAGTGCCACAGAATCAGACCCTGTCTTCAAAAACATATGAATCGCACACATATTCTCACCTTTGCGTGGTGTGTTCACAGGGTAACTTGTTTAGAGCCAGGAAAAATGGAATTGGGTGGGAAGAAATGTCCCTGGGTGAGGGATGTGTCCCTGACCTTTCTTGGGTGAACGTCCTTGTTGCCAAGTCAGAAGGTTGGCCTTCCTGGGGATCATTTCTCACCTCGGAGAGGAAAGCTGGCATGAACTTGGCCAGGGAGGCATGGGAACTCCCACAACAAAGCGGGGGCAGCCATTGGGGTGGGGTTGGGGCTGGAAAGTGCCAAGCTTGGATCACTCTCTTATGTGGGGGACCTGGGGGGGAAGAATTGAGGGCAGAAGGTTTGCAAGACAATGGATTTCTTTCTTTCTTTCTTTCTTTCTTTCTTTCTTTCTTTCTTTCTTTCTTTCTTTCTTTCTTTCTTTCTTTCTTTCTTTCCTTCTGGTCTTTTCTCACTAGGTTGCCCAGGCTGCTCTGAAAACCCCCAACTCGGGCCACACTCTCAGCCTGGGCCTCCCAAACTGTTGTAATCACAGACTTTCCATATGGTCGACATCCTGGTCTTCCTGCCTTGTCTTGAACTCTGGGCTGGAGATGATCCTCCAACCAAGGCCTGCCCTCACCCAAGATTTTCTGGGGTTTTCTTGGGGTCGAGGTTGGGGCTTGCTACAATGTCCAGTCTGGTCTCAAGCTCCCAGGATCTGGCCATCTTCCTGTATTGGACTCCTTGACTGCCGTGGAGACATGCATGAGTCGCCCAGCAGTCCCCGAACCCCTGATGGTTTGAGAGTCACATCCTCCCCTTCCACCAGGCAACCCCTGTGGAGGAGGGAGTGGGTCCACTCTGGAGAACATGGTGGGTTAAGGGGTGGGCGCCCCCACAGAAACACACCCCTGCGCAAGGTGCTCCTCCCGGGGTGGGCTCGGTGGGTGACTCTGGGTGCCCCCTCTGGGTTCCTGTGTCTTCAGAAGGGAGTGGGCCATGAGGTGGGGTCCCAAGAGGGGTGGGGAGGCCGGGCATGAGGGCTCATGCCTGTCATCCCAGTGAACTGGGTGGCTGAGGCAAGAGGATGGCCTGAGCCCCTGGGTTCGAGACAAACCCGGGCACCTTAGTGAGACCTTGTCTCTACAAAAAGACAAAAATATGAGCTGAGTTTGGTGGTGCA
>NW_007245815.1:0-11467 GCF_000164805.1 Carlito syrichta | reverse complement strand
ACCCCTTGTGTCCTGGGAAGTCGTGTTTTCCCATTTCAGCCTTGGGTCGGTTCTTGGCTGCCCAGGTGTTCCCCAGATCCTCAGAGGTGTGGGCATCACGGCCCCCTGCAGTGCGTGGTTGGAGCGAAAAGCTGCAACAGACACCAACAGCTGCAAAACATGAATAGGGACTGCACGTTAGAAATGTTAAGAAAAATCATTATTTTCTTAGTGTGATGTTGGGAGAGGTAGAAAATTGCTCTTATAGGCAAAAGATACACACTGAAGCATTTACAGTTACATATTTGTAGTTTTAAGTGATATTTGTAAAATAAGAAAAACTCTTAGAGAAAGTAAGTATGGTTTAAAAAAAAGTGAAGAATGGTTAAATATGTGTGATATGTACAAATGATGCTCATTTTACTATTTTCTACTATTCTGATATTTTTTATTTACAACAAAAGATGTGTAGGGCAACGTGGAAGAGGAGCAGTGAGCAGATTCTACTATGCCTCCCATAGAATGCCTTTTAACCTCAAAGCTGCCAAGATAAATATATGTACGTACAAATATCTCTTATTACTATGGCTGTGAAATAGAACAAATACTAGAAAATATAAAAGAGTAATATCTGTGACCAGCAGGGTTTATCTGAAGTGGAAAGGGAGGAAGCTAGATGTTCAAAATTATATGAGTAATGCATGAAAACACATACAAACCCCAAATAAGAAAGTGATTAGTATATCAACCTTGCATTTCTTTTCTTTCTTTTTTTTTTTTTTTTTTTGAGTTGGAGTCTCACTCTGTTGCCCAGACTGGAGTGCAGTGGCCGCTCCCGGCCACCGCAGCCTCGACCTGCTGGGCTCTGGCGATCCTTCCGCCTCAGCCTTCCGAGTTCTTTCTTTTTTTTTTTTCAGAAGGAGTCTCACTCTCTTGTCCAGGATAGAGAGCAGTGGCATGCTCCCAGCCACTGCAACCACAATCTGCTGGGCTCAGGCGATCCTCCCCCCTCAGCCTTCCAAGTAGCAGGAATTACAGGAATATACCACCATGCCGGGCTAATTTTTTTTTTTAATGTAGAGATTAGGTATTGCCAAGTTGCCCAGGATGCTCTCGAACCTGTAGCCTCAGGCAGTCCTTTCACCTCGGTCTCCCAAAGTGCTGGGATTATAAGTGTGAGCCACCGCACCCAGCCTAAACTTGCATTTCTATGGAGAAAACTTCCTTGAAATTTGTGTGCACACGTCTGACTTTTCTACAAATTGGGACATCTGAATACAATAACATTGATTTTTTAAAACTGATAGACTTTAGAGTAGTTTTAGGTATACAGAAAAGTTGAACAGAGTTCCTATATACCCTGTCTCATCAAGCCACATACAATTTTCCCTTTTATTAACAACTTGCATTACTACATTTTGTACTAATTAATTGTACATTTTGTACAATTAATTAATTAAGTCTGCAGTTTACATTATCTTTCACTCTTTCTGTTGTATGGTTCTATGGGTTTTTCCAAATGCATAATGTCACTTGGTGTGACTTCCACCAATACATAATGTAATATCTACCATTCTAGTACCATACAAAATAATTCTACTGCCAAAAAAATACCCTAGGATGTATCTATCCATCTCCCTTCCAGAAATCCTTTTAACAACTCATCTTTTTACTGTCGCCATATTTTTGCCTTTTCCAAAATGTTGTATAGTTGTAATCACACACTATGTAACTCTTCAAACTGGCTTCCTTAATTTAGCACTATGTATTTAATCTTTCTATATGTCTTTTCATGGCTTGATAGCTTATCTCTTCCTCTCAAAGTATTATTCTATGTATATACCAAGTTTATCCACTTAGCTATTGAAGTACATCTTGGCTATTTCCAAGTGTCTGCAATTATGAATAAAACTGCTATAACATTTGTGTGCAGACAAGTTTTCATACCAGTTGAGTAAATATCAAGGAGCACAATTGTTGGATAGTATAGTGATAGCCATTCAGCTTTATAAAAAACTGCAAAACTGTCTTCCAAAGTGAGTGTATCATTTTGTATTCTCACCAACAATGAACAAGAGTCTGTCCTCACCAGCATTTGATATTGTCAGTGATTTGGATTTTGGTCCTTTTAGTAGGTGTGTAGTGGCATCTCATTATAAATCTCATAATTTTCAATTCCTGTTTGATATATGCTGCCAGACTTCTTATATGCTTTATTTGCCATAAATATGTCTTCTTTGGCCAATTATCTAACTCACTCATTTTTATTGTGTTTCTTATTTTCTTATTGTTGAATTTTAAAAGTTCTTTGTATATTTTGGCTAAACTGTTTTTTCTCAGATATATCCTTTGCAAGTATTTTCTCTGAATCTTTTGATTCTCTTTTCATTCTTTTGATAGTCTTTCACAGAGCAGAAATTTTTAATTTTAGCAATCAAACTAATCAATTTGTTCTTTCATGTATAATGCTTTTGGTGTTACCTAAAAACTCATTGCCAAACCCAAGGACATCTAGATTTTCTCCTGTGTATTGTCTAGAAGTTTTTAGCTTTGTGTTTTATATTTAGACCTGTGATCCATTTAAAGTTAATTTTTGTGAGAGGTATAAGATCTGGATCTAAACCGGGCTCGGTGGCTCAGCCTGTAATCCCGCGCCTTTGGGGGGCTGAGGTGAGTGAATTGCCTGAGCCCGCGGGTTCGAGACCCGCCTGGGCAGCCAGACCTCATCTCTACAATAAAACAAAAAATCAGCTGGGCGTGGTGGCGCATGCCTGTAATTCCAGCTACTTGGAAGGCTGAGGCGGAAGGATCGCCGGAGCCCAGCAGGTCGAGGCTGCGGTGGCCGGGAGCGGCCACTGCACTCCAGTCTGGGTGACAGAGTGAGACTTCAACTCAAAAAAAAAAAAAAAAAAAGATCTGGATCTACATGCCTTCTTTTTTTTTTTTTATTGACGATGTCCAGTTGTTCCAGCATCATTAGTTGAAAGGTTATCATTGCTCTATTTTATTGTCTTTGTTCCTTTGTCAAAGATTAGATGCTTTTGTGAACCTACTTCTGGGCTTTCTATTTTGTTGCATTGATCAACTTGTCAATTATTTCACCGGTACCACAATATCTTGATCACTGTAGCTTTATAGTTAATTCTTGAAGCCAGGTAGTGTCAGTCCTCTAAGTTTGTTCTTCTCAGTATTAAAATGGCTATTCTTGATCTTTGTATTTCCATGTAAACTTTACAATCAGTTAGTTGGTGTAGACAGTATAACTTGCTGAGATTTTAATTGCGATCATGTTGAATTTGTTGATCAATTTGGAACAGACTAACATCTAAGCATATTGAATGTTCTTATCCTTTAACATGGGATATCTCTCCATTTGTTTAGTTGTTTCTTTCTTCAGAGTTTTATAGTTTTTCTTCTATAGATTTTGTATTATTTTGTTAGATTTATACCCAAGTATTTCATTATTTTGGTGTTGATGTAAATGGTAGGTTTTTAATTTCAAATTCCAATTGTTCATGGTTGGCTTATAGGAATGCAAGCGACTTTTTTATGACTATCTTAGATGGTTCAATTTTGAAAAGGTATAACCTTCCCTTTTGCTCTATATCAGGGGAAAGACATTTAATTTCTCAGCATTAAGTTTGACGTTAACTGTTGGTTTTCTGTAGATGTTATTTATCAGGATGAGGAGGTTCCCTCTATTCCTTCTTTGCTGAGAGTTGTGAGAAGATGTTAGATTTTGTCAAATGAATTTTCTGCATCTATTGATTTGATCATATGATTTTCTTTTTTAGGGTTGATGAGATGGATTACATTAATATGTTTTCAATGTTAAAACAGCCTGACATACCTGGGATAAATCCTACTTGGTAATATGTATAATTCATTTTATATATTGTTGAATTTTTTTTGCTAATATTTTGTAGAGGAACTTTTCAATTCATATCAAGAAAAATATTGGTCTATAGTTTTTCTATCTTATAATGTCTATGTTGGGTTTTAGTCTTCACTCACTGCAGGCTTTTAATATGAGCTAGAAAGTATTCAATATTTCCACCTTATTTTACTGAAAATATTGTAGAGAATTTCTATCTTAAATGTTTGGTAGACTTCACCATTGAATGGGCTTTGAGCTTTTAAAGGAAGGTTGTTAATTACTATTTATTAGATACAGGCCTAGTCTGATAGTCTATTTCTTCCTTGTGAGAGTTTTGGTAGTTTGTGTCTTCTAAAAAATTGGTCCATTTCATCTATGTTATCAAATTTGTAGGTATAGAATTGTTCACTGGATGCAGAATTTTAGTTTAGTGGATTTTTTCTTTAACAGTAAATATTTCATTCCACTGTCTTTTTCTTGCAAAGTTTCTGAAGATAAGTTTTATGTAATTCTTACTCTTTCTCTCTATATAATGCCCGCATAACTGACCTTCTTTCAAAGATTTTCTCTTTGTTTTTAATTCTCTGCAGTTTGAATACTATATGCCTAGATATATAGTCTCTGGTATTTATTCTAAGTGTTCTTTTAGTTTCCTGATTTGTAGTTTGGTGCCTGTTACTAATTTTGAAAAATTTTCAGCTATTATTACTTCAAATATTTCTCTTGTTCCTGCTTCCTTCTCTTTTTGGTATTCCCATTATGTGTATGTTACACCTTTATGAGTTATCTCACAGTCTTTAGATATTCTGTTCTATCTTTAAAAAAAAATCTTTTATCTCTTTGAGTTTAACTTTTGGAAGTTCATATTGACATGTCTTTGAGTTCACCAGTTCTTTCCGAGCTATGCCTAATCTATTGATGAGCCCATGAAAGCATTATTTGTTTTTATTAGAGTGTTTTGTTTCTATTTCCTTTTGATTCTTTTTTAGCACTGTCATTGCTCTGCTTGTTACCCATCTGTTCTTGCATATTGTTTACTTTTTCCCTTAGAGTTCTTAGCCTATTAATCACAAGCATTTTAAACTTCAAGTCTGGTAATTCTAAAATATTTGCCAATTCTGAATCTGGCTCTGATGCTTGCTTTGTTTCACCAGACTATTATTTTGCCTTTTAATGTAACTTTTATTGAAAGCTAAATATAATTTATCAGATAAAATTTATCTGAGGTAGGCAGATCTTTCGTGTAAAGTTTAATGTTTATCTGGCCAGGAGTTAAGCTGTGTTTACTGTAACTGTGTTATCAGAGGATAAAATTGCTTATAGTGTTCTTTTTTTTGTCCCCTGTTGTCTTTGGGTATTGATAGCCTCCAGAAATGGGATCTGAGGCTGGCAGTTCTTTTAGCTTTAACTGCTTGCTGTTTTGCAAGAGCACTATTGCTGCAGTATTAACAGGTTTCAGTCTTTTAATGAATGGAAGTTACATATTTGTTTTCCCCATGTCAAAGTCTAAAGGAGGCTGGACTTTGGTGTTTCCCTTCCCCAGGTCATTTGGGCTTTGGCAAAACCCCACCAGAATTAAGCTCTGGTAAAATAGTTTCCTTTGACGGTAGGTAGTCCTTGTCAAGGAGAGGAGGGTGCTCTGAGCATATTTCAAAAATGGCTACTTGTCCCTCTATCCTGAGAAAAATAACAAAAGGGCTTTTCTGTGATCTTCATAATGAGAACCTGGTAGCAATGTTGCAAGTAAAACTCTGAAACATGTGGGGACTCTCCAAGACTGGGCTTCTTCAGAGTTTTAAACTCTAAAACTAGTCCACACTGAGCCTCTAGTAATTCATGAATTATATTTAAAGAATTGCTACCAACACTGACTTCAGCTGTGGGCATCTGCCTTTTTGCATCTGTTCTTGGTGAGCCATGATTCTCTTCATCTGCCTGTCTGTTTCTCCAGGTTTTTCTTATGATTTTTATTATCTGATTGAGCTAAGAGAGTTGTTGGTTTTCAGTGCTTGATTTTATTCTTGTTGGGAGAATGAGAGTGATTACTTCCAAGTTCTTTGCATGTCAGACAAGAAACCAAAATCTGTTTATTGTGTTCTGAACTGCATTACTTTATGCCAGAAGGTCACCTTTAGATAAACTTTTGAAAGGCAATTGCAGGAGATGTAAGTGCAAAGAAAGGGTTATAATTTGTCTCAGTAGCACATTTTATCTACTCTTTCTGGAGAACCAGTGTGCAATTGGAATGGTACTTTTTAAAATCTTTTTATTTAGACTATTTCAGTTGATGCTTTGACACACATACACACAAAATGAAAGACATAGATCTAAACTGTGTCTGTGTCACAATTTGCATAATCACTACAAGTGTTAAATATATAAGGAAATCAGTTTAGACACAATGAAATTCCTGAATCATAAATACCTATATTTCTACTTTGTATACATTAGATCATCAAGTTTTATTAAAATTCTTTATTAAAATACATATTTGAAAAGCTATAGTAAATTACATTAAATTATAAATTTCACACTTGTCCATGGTGAGTGATTAATTATCTACCTTAGATATTATTTATTTTAGCTTAATGGTGGATCACTGGTTGTCCTTATTCCCAAAGACCAGAACCTTCCAGCTGAAGGAGTAAAACTGAGCAGTTATTTATTTATTTGTGGTATTTTTAGATTTAAAATTATTTGCATGCAGTTAAATGTATACATGTCTATGATTGATTTACAAATCCTTGCTACTCTGAATTGTATAGAGCCTGATTGAAATTACATGACATAGAGAAAATTATATGCCATGGTGTCTTGTCTTTTTCCCATTTTAACGTTGTGACATTACTGTTTCTATGCATCCCAAATAGTTCTGTTTTGTCAAAGTCCAGACTTAACCTGGCACCTTCCTCATATCTAGCACACTCATAAATCTTACTTGCAAGCTTCTTTGCAAATTGAGTCAGTGATTATTCATAGTTGTGTTATACTCCTGTTATCTTTTCTCAAAGTTCTCTCACTACACAAAGCTTCCTATATGAGTTTGTCACAACAAAAGGTCAAGTTCCTGCACAGAGGGACTATGTCCTTGTTTCACTGAGCATATATGTGCTCAAATATTTCCTGAGTAAAGAAGGAGTACCTACATCTGCTCTATATTACTAGGCAGTGGATTTCTCATGATTAGCAAGACATTGCATGCCTTCCTCTACTTTGGGCTCTAGAGGAATAAATAAGGACTATGGTAGGAGACAATAGAGAAGAAGATCAAGTCAGGAATTCTTGGGATAGTCAGAGAGGGCTTAACTGAAGAGGTAACATTAAATTGAGACTTGAAGGATGTGAAGAATGGAGGAATGGGCCCCCATGCAGGAAAACCAAGAGACTGATACCTGAAAGATTTTATCCCATTTGAGGTATTCAAGTGTAGGCACTTGAAGCCTTTAAGAATGTTTCTTTTACTTTGCTTTAAGAAGTGCCTGGAATAGGTCAGGCTAGGAGCCACTTTCTCTTTTGTCTGAGCTAAACTGTCAAGCAAACATCAATAATGAAGAATGCAAAGCAATGTGCATACTTTCCATTTTAAAATCACTATTTCTCATTCAAATCAAGAACTTAGTTCAATTTATGAGAAGTTTCATCTCTCCTAGGTCAATGAGAACAAGACAAGGGTAATCAGAAAGATGGAGAGTGCAATTGAGAGAGAGTAGGAATGAATATCTCATTACACACTCACAAAATGGCTGATATTTACAAGACTGTCTGGTTAGAATAGCCCTTTTCTTATTATTCTGAGGCTACTTTGGGTTCTTTTCTCAGTTTCCAAATATGTTACACAAACATTTAAAATAAGAGATCCTTAAATATTTTGAAGTTTAAGTCTTGTCACCTGATGTACATTCAAACTACACATGACTGGTTCTCATTACAAATCATGACATTATTATTAAAAATTATACAGTACAAACTGTTTCAGGGTAGCTATAGAGTTAAAGAAAAGGGCCTTCATTGTCGAAGAAATTGAGATAACAATTTCACGAAGATTAAAAGAGTATCACCACTGTGCAACCTAAAATAATAGTCGTAGGATAGGCAGCAATCATCAATAGCTGCTAAATCCATTAACAATAGGAAATCTTTTAGGTGAAATACAGATAGCATAAATATATCATGTTAAACAGATTTACATTATAGTTTGATGGAATTAAGTATATTCACATATTATGCAGTGATCACCACCATTCAACTCCAAAACTTCATTTTCTCTAACTGAAAATCTGTACCCATAAAACAAAAACATGCTATCCTTTCCTCCCTCACACCCTGACAACCACCATTCTAATTTCTGTATCTACAAGCGTGATTACTTCAGATACCACATATAAGTAAAATCATCCCTTTTTTTGAATTGGTGTCTGGCTTATTTTATTCACTTATCATGTCTTCAAAGTTCATTCATGTTATAGCAAGAATCAGAACTGCATTCATTCATTTTTAAGGCTGAATATACACCATTCCATGTATATACTATATTTTGTGTATCGATTCATATGTTAATGAACACTTGGGTTGCTTCTACATTTCAGCTGTTGTGAATACTGCTGCTGTGAACATGGGTGTATAAATATCTGTTCAAGTTCAATCTCTTTAGGCATATAACCATTTTTTTCAAATTTTAAGATATATAACTAGATGTTAAATTTTTTAATCATATGGCAATTCTCTGTTTAAGTTTTGAGGAACTGTTATACTGTTTCCCACAGCAGCTACACCATTCCAACAATTGCAAGCATTCCAATTGTTCTACATTGTCACCAACAATTGTTATTTTCTTCTAGGAAAAAATCCCCAGCCATCCCAATGAGTGCAAAATGGTATCTAATTGTGGTTTAGGTTTGCATTTCCCTAAAAATCTAGTGATGTTGGCCATATTTTCATGTGCTTATAGGCCATTTGTTTATCTTCTTTGGAGAAATATCTATTCAAATCCTTTTTCCATCTTAAAATCAGATTTGTTGTTGTTGTCAAGTTGTAGGAATAATTTATATATTCCAGATATTAATCCCTTATCAACTATGTGATTGGCAAATATTTTCTCTCATTCTTTGGATTGCATTTTCACTCTGTTGATGATGTGTTTTGATGCACAAATGTTTCTCTTTTTTTTGAGTTGGAGTCTCACTCTGTCTCCCAGATTGGAGTGCAGTGGCCGTTCCCGTCCACCACAGCCTCGACCTGCTGAGCTCCGGCGATCCTTCTGCCTCAGCCTTCCAAGTAGTTGGAACTACAGGTGCACGCTACCACGCCCGGCTAATTTTTGATTTATTGAGGTCTCACCAAGTTGCCCGGGCCAGTCTCAAACCCACAAGCTTAGGCATTTCACTTGTCTTGGCCTCCCAAAGTTCTGGGATTACAGGCTGAGCCACTGAGCCAGGCCCCCTCTTTTGTTTTCAAAGTTGTATCATTTTAACATTTTTACTTACATCTCTGATCTACTGAGTTAATTTTTGTATATGATGCAAGATGTTCTGGAGGGTGGTCTGCTGCAGTCTGCATAAGGGAGCACTTGTCCCCCCAGGCTTCAGGCTCTGTGCTCTAGGTCAGAAGCAGAGGGAGCAGGGACTGATAATCATAATCCCCATCGAAAGAAGAAAGATCAGAAGGAAAAATGAGTAACAGAACAACGGCATTCAAAATACACATCGGAGGTCATGCTGAGTAATTAGGCATTTTTTTGAGCTGGCACATCATTTTCAAGTCATGTGACACTGAATCATAAATGGCTTCATCTCTCTGGAGACACAATTTCATTATCTGTGAAATGGTAATAGATCATTTGTTTTTCACAATAATCAAAATACAACAGTATGTGGAGTTTTACTATTAAACTGCCTGGCATGTAGCAGCTGTTCAGTGAACGTGAGTTGCTATCCTCATGATGACAATGATAAACAATGAAAACCTAGTAACATGTAATAGGAGATAAATAATAAGCCGGTTGGTGCAAGCTTCTCCTGAATCAGAGAAACAAATGTCCCGCAGTCAGATGCATCTATCATCATGGCTTCATGGTGCCTGTCTTTACTGGACCTTTCTCAACAAGTTGTTTTCTGGATAGAATTTGCTTTTTATGGTAGCTCCATTGACAGCAGAGAAAATATTGATGAGGGAACATTAGTACTGAGTCTACTTAATAGATTTTTTTTTCCCTCAAAGTAAATTACAAAATTGGGGTTTGGGATTTTTAAAACTATTGAGTTTTGTTATCAGCTCATTCTTGACTTAAAAAGGCAATAAACTCTAGGAACTCTGGTAAAATGAATCAGTCCACCAAGTAAGAAGTGACCTCAGAGAGGAAATTCCACCCAGCAGCTGTCACCTTCCTCGAGGACAGTCCATTTTCCCTTCCTGTCTGTTTCTACTTTTATGTCCTCTTGGTCACTTCTTGCCACTATCCTTGTCCACACCTGAAACCATCCTCCAAAAGCTGATTTGAATTAACATTCAAATCACACAATTTCCTTGTTATATTTTAAGCACTAAGTGATTCACTGTCATAGTTACCTTGGGAGTTAAGTGCTTCCAAGCAGTTGACAAGAGCTTTCTGTAATGTGTCACATATTAACATGGGTTATATGAATGAAATGTGAGACAATTCAGAGTATATCAAACACAAAAAAATATATACTATGTATTCATCTTTTGACAGAGAGGTGCACAATAAAAATAAATGTTCACGTTCTCGAAAGTTTTCAAGTCAAATCTCAACAGTTAAATATAAATATTCTCTTTTCATGTATGTGATAGACTAATGTATCCACAGGTATGCAAGTTCATAAACCAAAGTCAACAAATGCCTGTTTCTGAAAATTACTATAGGGTTTATGATTTCATGAGTGCTTGCACTTCATACTGGTTGGTCTAAGCTGTCAATTTCCTCCAAGTGGGTTGTCAGGAATACCAAATTTCATAAAGAGAATGCATAGAGAGAGATGAAGGGAAAATTTAGCTTCTGATAGCTGACACAAGGAAATGTTCCAACCAAATTCCTAGGAAAGTTCAGCTGAGAGCTGAAGGCTACACACTAATTCATCAAACGACCAATGTACAACATTGCTTATTTCATTTTTCCATTTTAATAGATTAGATTTTCTTTTGAAATTTTAAAGGACATTTTATTTTTAGTAGATCATATTGTATTTTGACTTTTTTTTTTTGAGTTGGAGTCTCACTCTGTTGCCCAGACTGTAGTGTAGAGGCATACTTCAGCCACTGCAGCCTCGACCTGCTGGGTTCCAGCGATCCTTCCACCTCAGCATTCCAAGTAGCTGGAACTACAGGCGTGTGCTACGACACCCGGTTAATTTTTTGATTTATTGTAGAAATGAGGTCTCACCAAATTGCCCGGGTGGGTCTTGAACCCGCGGTATTTTGACTTTTTAGGGAACACTTTTAAGTCTCTCTTCTGGTCTCTGATGTTACCTCTGGACACCAAAAGCAAGAGAGAGGGAGAGATTAATATATTCATAAGAATATATTTTTTGAATAGGAAGAATATTCATGACTGCATTTTCACTCATCAAAATTTATTCGCAAGAAATTATTTACATT
>NW_007245814.1:0-9036 GCF_000164805.1 Carlito syrichta | reverse complement strand
CGGGCTTTGTCGAAGATGAGTTGGTTGATAAAATGAGATTTTGCTTCTGAAATCTCAATTCTATTCCATTGGTTTACATGCATATTCTTGCACAAATACCAGACTGTTTTGATTGTTGTAGCTTTATAGTAAAGCTTAAAGTCTGGTGGTGTGATGTCTCCTGTTTCTTTTGCAGAGGATTATTCTAGCTATTCTTTGTCGTTTGTGTTTCCATATGAATTCCTGTATTGTTTTTTTCTACATGTGCAAAGAATATTGCTGGTAATTTGATGGGTATTGCGTTAAATCCATAAATTTCCTTAGGTAGAATGGACAACTTAACAATGTTGATTCTTTCAATTCATGAGCATGGAATATTTTTTAACATGTTTGTGTCATCTATGATTTCATTGAGCAGTATTTTGTAGTTTTCATTATAAATGTCATTCGCGCCTTTGGTTAGGAAGATGCCAAGGTATTTCATTTTCTTGTGGCTATTGTGAATGGCATTGTGATTTTATTATTGGTGTGAAGAAATGCGATTGTCTTTTGCACATTTATTTTATAGCCTGAGACTTTGCTAAAGTCCTTTATCAGTGCACGGAGGTTTTTGACAAATTCTCTTGACTTTTCAAGGTATAATATCTTGTCATCTGCAAAGAGAAATAACTTGACATCCTCTTTTCCTGTTTGGATACCTCTGATCATCTTCTCTTTTTAGATTGCGCTAACCAGGACTTCCAGAACTATATTGAATCGGAGGGGTGATAGTGAACATCCTTTTCTTGTTCAAGTGTTTGGTGGAAATGGTTCCAATTTTTGTTTGTTTAGGATTATGATGGTCGTGTTTCTCATATATGGCTTTTACTATTTTGAGGTATGTTTCACGTATGTCTAGATGTTAGAGAGTTGTTATCAAGAGAGGAGGTGCTAGGTTTTATCAAAAGTCATTTTCTGCATCTGATGGTATAATCATTTGGTTTCGTTTTGACATCTGTTGATGTATTTAATTACATTATGGTCTTACAAATGTTGAACCTGTCTTGCATCACACGGATGAGGCCTACTTGTTCATGATGGATGATTTTTGAGATGTATTGTTGAATCCGGTTTGCTAGGATCTTGTTGAGAATTTTAGAATCTATCTGCATCAACGATATTGGCCTGTATTTTCTTTGTACCTGGCTTGGGTATCAATGTGATGTTAGCTTCATAAAATGATTTGGGAAGAGTTCCATCTTTCTCAATCGTCTGTAATACTTTCAGTAGGGTTGATATCGGTTCCTCCAAATATGTCTTGTAGAATTCTACTGGAAAGTAATCTGGTCCAGAGCGTTCTTTTTTTTGTAGGTAGTTTACTTAAAACATAGTCAACTTCCTTGATTGGTATTGGTCTATTTAGGGTCTCATTTTTTTCTTGTTTCAAGCGAGGCAGGTTGTATGATGTCAGAAAGTCCTCTGATTCCTTAAGGGTTTAAGTTTGTTTCCATACAAGTGTACATAGTATTCTTCCATGATCTTTTGTATTTTTCGAAGTCAGATGTGACTTTATCTTAGATGTTTCTGATTGTGATAATTTGGGCTCTTTTTCTGTCAGACTAACTAGAGGACCATCAATTGTGTTTGTACTTTCAAAGAATCAGCTTTCTGTTTTGTTGATTTTTTTGTATTATCTTTTTGTATTCTGTGTCCCAGATTTGGGATTTTATTTTGGTGGACTGGATTCTTCTTCTGAAGTTAGGGTTTGGTGGTCTTGCTCTTTCAGCTTCCTTAGGTGACTTGTTAGGCTGTTAATTTGTGATTCTTCCATTTTCCTCTTGTGCAGCTGTAGAGATATGAATTCCCCCTCTTACTACAGCTTTCATGGCATCCCAGATATTTTGGTAAGATGTTTCTTCATTTTCATTTGTTTTCAGGGGATCTTTAAATCTCCGTTTTGATTTCATCATTGTCCCAGGAGTTGTTTAGCATCATGCTCGTTAGTGTCCATGTTTTTGTAGGTATTGGGGGAATCTTTTTGGTGATGATATTTATTTTTATTCCACTGTGGTCCAATAAGATGTATGGCAAACTTTCGATCTGTGAAATTTGTTTATGCTTGATTTATAGCCAAGGATGTGGTCGATCTTAGAGTATGTTCCATGTGGTGAAGAGTAAAATGTGTATTTTGTGGTCGCTGGATGGAGTGCTCTGTAGGTATCAATTAAGTTCCTTTGGTCAAGAGTCACATTGACGTTTCAGATCTCATTGCTGATTTTTTGTCCTGATGATCTGTCTAGAGTTGTGAGTGGGGTATTAAAGTACCCCACTATGATAGTGTTAGAGTCAATATTTTTTCTCATTTTACCTAGAAGTTGCTTTATGAAAGTTGGTGCTCCAATGTTGGGTGCATACATGTTTAGGATGGTTATTTTTTGTTGATGTATTGAACCTTTTATCATTATGTAGTTGTCTTCTGTATCTTTTTAAAATTTTAATAGCTTAAAGTGTATTTTGTGTGAGATTAAGATTGCAACTCCTCTTTCTTTTGTATTTTGTTCGACTGATATTTTACTTCCCATCCCCTTACTTTGGGTCTGTGAGTGTACTTTACAGTGAGATGAGTCTCTTGGAGGCAATATATTGTTGCCTGGTGATATTTTATCCATTTTACCATTCTATGACTTTTCAGTGGTGCATTTATTCCATTCATATTCAGGCTAATTATTGAAATGTGACAGTTGATCCCTATTATAATATTATTATGGAGTTGTTTTTCCTGTTTGTTTCTTGTCTTTCTTTTGTTTTTTGCGTTGGTTCATGTGTGTTTTTAAATCTTTTTCCTGTACTCTTGGGAAGAACGTTGTTCTCTTTTCCTTTTCTTCTGTGTTTAATATTTTCTTAAGTTTTTTTTGTAGAGGTGATCTGGAAGCAGCATAAGTTCTTAGGGATTGGGTATCT
Organism: Carlito syrichta; assembly: GCF_000164805.1. Classification (NCBI taxonomy): domain Eukaryota; kingdom Metazoa; phylum Chordata; class Mammalia; order Primates; family Tarsiidae; genus Carlito; species Carlito syrichta. Next base: position 6,117 of record NW_007245814.1, on the reverse strand, counting down.
GGAAAAAATTTAGTTCTCCTTTACTGAAGAATATTAGCTGGGCTGGGCAAGCTCCTATTGGTTGAAATTGTTGATCTTTAGAACTTTGAAGATAGAGCTCCACAGTCTCCTAACATGAAGGGTTTCTGTAGATAAATCTACTGCTATCCTAATTGGTTTTCCATGGTGCATAATCTGACCTTTTTTCTTCCTGTCTTTAGGATTTTCCTTTTATACCTACTTTGTTTATGTGAATTATTGTGTTTCTGGGAGTTGGTTTTCTCATTTGTTTTCTTGCAAGGATCTCTGAATCCCTTGTGTTTGAATTTTCACATCACTGATGAGATGCAGGAAGTTTTTTTTTTGGATAATTTCATGGAATGTTTGTTCCAGGGTAGTCCCTGTCTCTCTTTCGGCCTCAGGAAATTAAGTTACTCTTCAGTTTAGTCTCTTGAAGTAATTACTTATCTCTTGAAGCTTTTGTTATATCTTTTTAAGCTTCTTTTCAATGTTTTTGACAATTTGGGTTACTTCTATATTTTGGTTCTCAAGCTCTGAGATTCTTCTGCTTGGCTATTTCTGTTTTCCATGTTTATCAGTTTGCTATTTATTTCATTCACAGTATTCTTTACTACTGTTATCTCAGTTATCAACCCCTTTCTATTTTCCTTTATTGTCTTCTCAGTTCTTTTTAATCTTTCAATCAATGTCTTGATATCTGGGTTTGTAGTTTGAGACCAGTCATTCTGGGGACATTTCATTGTTTGCATTCCCAATTCTGTTTTCCCAGTGTTTTCCCTCCAAGGGGTCTGTGAGAGACCCATATTCATCTTTTGATATTTCTTCATTTGTGTAGATTTTTCTCTCCCTTATCTCTCCTCTTCTTTAATTCTGTTTTTTAGGAAAGGTGGCATGGCACTTACTTCTTTTTGTTCAATCTCCTGTTCTTCCTTATGAAGATCCCCTGGCTTGGATAACATCTGAGGGTGCACTGTGGGTTGGGTGTTGTACTCATGCAGTTTTGAGATTTAATTAAGGAGTAAGCTGTGATTCAGAATCTATCTGCAGATCTCAGCGTCCACCGACAGGTGTATGGGCACCCTAGAACCCATTTCCCACTGACTTACACCTGTCCAAGCAGTTGTGGTTTAGGATTGTCCCCTGGAACAAAAGGAGGTAAAAAAAGGAAAATAATCAAAGAAGGCAAGCCACATGGAAGTTGGAGAGAGAGAAGAGTAAGAGGGAAAACAGACATACAAACTAACGAATGAAAAGAGACACAAAGCAAGAAAAGAGTAAAAACAAACACAATTTTCTAAAGAATGCCTGTAATCACACAAAGGCAGTCCAATAAAATAATGCCCTTTGATATATTCTTCTTCAATATAAACAGGTAGCCTAAATCAAAAAGCAAACAAAAGTGAACCAAACAAACAGTAAAAACAATAAAATAAAACATCAAAATAAGAAACCAGACTGACTGAGGTCTTTCCTGAATGTCTAAAGTTTCCTCAACTCTGATCTCTAACCCTTCCCCTCTGCTCTAATTTCAGGCAGATAGGGTTACTCATAGCTTGGCTTAGTTGCCTTGGCTTGCTGCCTGATAGGTCTACCACACAGAACCTAGTTGTCTGTGTCTGATTCAGTGAGGGGAGGGGGTTCTGTCTCATGGTGTAGTGAGGTTTCCTTAGGCAACAAGGTGGAAACTGCAAGGAGATGAGCGGTGCAATGCAAATCTCTGCCTGGAAAATGACAGTTTGGGCAGCGCCTCACTAGGCATGGACTTCTCTTGACTTTCCCCAAAGTTCTCTCTTTCTACTTGTCCGGGGTAGCAGTTGATCTGCTGTAATGAGTGATGATGGTGTATGTCTGGAATCAGGCAATGGGAACCAGCTAGATAGCTGAGTCCTGCAGTTTGGTGTGCCGCAGGTGGCTTGGAGTCGAAGAGGGAGCTGGAAATTCCCCAGGGCCAGAACCAAGAGCCACAGCGGTGACAGCTACTCAGCACCTGGTAGCAACCACAGCAACAATCCCTTATGGAGCCCATAGTGCATTGACTGCAGTTTGCTGCTTGGACCAGCTATAGCAGCCACCCCCCATGGAAACAGCGACTGATCGGGTGCATGGAACTGCCTTCAGGAGCCACCTTTTGTCTAGATCTTCACAGTTTGATTTTTACCATCATTATCTTGCCAAGCATCCTCTCGATAGAATATTATTAACAGAGTCTTTTTGCCACATTTTCAATTTGCAGGAGGTATAGTAAGCAATTCTGTGCCAAGACCCAAAACAAACTGGATTGCAAAAACAAGAAGTATAATTAGCAACCAGTGGACTTGAGTCTCATGGTTTGGATGTACATGGAAATGTGACTTTGAGAGGTTTCTTGAAATCCTTGGTTGCAGTCCAGGGACTGAACAGTGGCTGTCTTTCCTTGTTGAACGAGGAAGTGGATATTTGGTGTCACTTGCTGCCACAGTGCAGTTGATGACATGAACTGGTGGAATTAGGTTGTTTCCCTAGCCCTTTTAACTCAGATGTGGTGAATTCAAACTGGTATCCCATTGACTTTGATTGCTGTTGGAGTGGTGATGATGACAATAAATGGTCCCATCCATATAGGAGGCAGTCCTTCTTTCAGGAACTTTTTGATAAAAACCAGGTCATTGGCTTGGAATGGATGACAAAGAGTGGAGGATGGAGTTGGCAAATAAGCATGAAAATTGGAATGTATATTTGCCAGGGGGTTGCCAAACATGAATTCATATGGGGTGAACCCAGTCTTATATAGGGTGCATCAAGTATGAAGAAGAGCAATAGGCAAAAGATTTACCCATTTTTCACTGGTGTCTATTATTAATTTGGTTAAAGTAGATTTCAGATTTTGGTTTATGTGTTCTACCTGCCCATAGTTATGTGGTCAGTAAGCACAATGCAATTTTCAGTTTATGCATAGTGCCTTACTAACCTGCTGCACTATGGACAAAGTGAAGGCAGAACTGTTGTCAGAGCCAGTAAAGAGCGGAAGCCCAAACCTAGGAATAATTTCATTTAACAAAAACCTAGTAACCATTAGGGTGGGTTCATGTATGGTGACAAAGGCCTCTGCCCATTCAGAAAAATTATATACAAATACTAGCAAATAGTTATACCACACATGAAGGGGCTTTATTTCAGTGAAATCCACTTTCCATTTTTTTCCTGGGAGTTGTTCCTTGAGCCCTAATACTGTCCAGGGATCTGAACCCTTGGTTTGCATTGACTTGGGCGCAGGCCGGGCACATAACAACTGCCATTGCAGCTATGGTTTTTAAATTATTAGTAAGATAGAAATGATTTAATTGTTCAGTAATTTTTGTACCTCTCTAATGGGTAGTAGAATGTAGCTGTTTTAGCAAGGTATGTCCCAAGGTTTCAGACAGGATAATTTTAGAGTCCTTGATCCACCATCCAACAGAGTCTTTGGGAGCTCCTGCTAGATCTGCCTGTTCTTCTTCTTCCTGGGTATAAGTAGGCTGTTCTGGGACAGAAGGAACTGGAAAGGCTTTAGTTATCAAGATAGCCAGGTGTTCAACTGGGATTTCTGCTGCCTTTCGAATTACCTGGTCTGCCAGGAAGTTTCCAGTTCATTTTCGAGTATCTGAGTTCTGACGTCCCTTGCACTGAATGACAACTACTACTTTGGGTAGCCGTTTAGCCTCTAAGAGGGCTAAGATTTTCTCCTTTATCTTTATATAATCCTACCTGCCATGGTAAGAAGACCTTGTTCCTCGTAGAATATGGCTTGCACATGCAATGTAGCAAAAGCATACCAGTTGTTGGTGAAGATGTTTACCAGTTTCCCTGTTCCCCAGCGTAGGGCCTGAGTTAAAGCAATTAACTCAGCCTTTTGAACTGAGGTACCTTGAGGCAATGCCTTTTAACAGATTCCATCCTGAGCTGTGGTTACAGCTGCAGCAGCCCCGTGAATTCCCTTTATTACCAGGCTGCTACCATCTGTGAACAAGTAGAGTGTCCCAAAGATTGGCTAGCCTGAGAGGTATCCAACATATCTTCACCGTCATGAACTGGAATTTTCGAATTTTAATCAGGCAATAGGGTGGCCAGATTGAGGGAATGCATAGGAGAAAAACCTACTCTATGTTGGTCAAGCAAGAAACTTTAATACTGGATGATATGAGCTTTTGACATCCAGCAGTCAGAGGCTCCCCGGAGTAGAGTTTCTACAGTAAGGGGAACAGTCAAAGCCATATTTTGGCCAAAATCAATTTATCTGCTTCTTTAACTAGTATGGTCATGGCAAAATGTTCTAAAGAAAAGATGAACAGTCAGAGGTCACTGGATCCAGTCTTTTTGACAAATAAACCACCAGTGTCCTCCATTGTCCTAGGTTCTGAGTGTGGACCCCTTTTACAATCCCTCTTTGTTGTGAACGAACAATGGGAAAGGCTAGGTGACATCTGGAAGTGCTAGAGCCAGGGCTTGATTCGGGACCGTTTTTAATTGCTGGAATGCTTGTTCTTCAGTACAAGTACAGTTTAGGGGCTGATCCACTGACATGGCTGTGTACAGAGGCTTGGCAACTTCAGCAAATCCTGGTGTCCATAGTCGACAACACCCTGCCATCCCCATGCCTGTTTCTTGGGGGTAGGCATGGGGATTTGAAGAATGGCTTCTTTACAAGCAGAAGTTATGGCTTGTTTAACTTCTTTTAGTCAGTATCGCAGGTAGGAAACTTCTGTGGAGCAGAGCTGTGACTTCTTTGCTGACATTCAATGGCCAAAGTTTTGAAGGAGCTGTATCAGAACCTTGGTAATTTGTAAGCAAGTGTCCAGGTTTGCAGCTGAAAGTAAGAGATTATCAACATACCGGAGTAAAATATATTTGGGATGCAGGGCATAGAACCCTGACCAATTCTGTTTCAAGTCTTCCCACAAAAAGTTCAGGAGTTCTTAAAACCTTGTGGTAACTGGGTCCAGGTTAACTGACTGTTGTCCACTGAGTAATGATCTGTCCATTCAAAAGTAAGGATAGGTTGACTGACAGTGGATAAAGGAATGGAGAAGAATGCATTATTTAAAACCAGTATTGTGTATACCTGATGTTGAGGAGGAAGCAGGCTAAGCTAAGAATATGGGTTAGGAGCAGTAGAATGGATAGTTTCAACTCATTTATTTCCTCTTCTTATGTCTTGAACTGGTCAATAATCAGAGGTTCCTGGTTTCTGAACTGGCAAAATTGAGTGTTCCATGTTGACTTACATGGAGTTAAAATATTAACAGCTAAGAGTTTTTTATTATGAGGAGAATTTTCTTTCAGGCCTTTAAACTCATAGGGTACTGATGAACACGAACAGGAGTAGCTGATGCTATTAAATTTACCACTACTGGAGGGAGATGTTTCTCCCGTTTTGGTGGAATGGTCTCTCGCCAGACTGAAGGAAACTCCTGTTGCAACTGTAGAAGTAAACTTGGTGGGTCATTTTCAGTAGAGGCCTTTGAATGTTAAAAGATATTCTTTAGAGAGCAGAACCGTTAGGAGCATTTTATACACTTTAGGAATGAACATTTCAGTTTTGTCAGGTGAAAACACAAAACTTTTGTAGTTTTTAACTTTTGAAGTAAGTCTTGACCCATATGAGGGAACAGGCAGTCTGAAACTATTAGAAAAGAGTGAGTGACTCACTTTTGTCCCAAAATGACAAACCATTTGGAAGTGAACTGGCAATTAGTAACTGCCCCTATTTCCCCCTGTACAAAAGCTCTCCACTTAGACATAGGTTCCAATAGTGTTTTCAGACCAAATATTCCACCTCATTTTCCAATAAGAGTTGAAATGGGTGGCTCCTGATAACTGATGTTACCATGGACTCTTGGTGACCTAAGGAGAAAGAGCCCTGGCCCCATCAGTCCGAGTTATTTCCAGTCTCTTCAGCAGATGCTAGAACCAGAACTGGTTTAGAATTATCTTGCTGTGGGTGAAGGGAGCAATCTTTGACCCATTGTTCTAATTATTTGCAGTAAGCACACTGGTTCTTTGCCAACCAAATGCAGTCCAGGTTTATGACCCTTTTGGTCCTTCTGGTTATTGAGCTTTTTTTTGAGGTGGAGTCTCACTGTCATCCAGACTGGAGTGCAG
>NW_007245813.1:0-4435 GCF_000164805.1 Carlito syrichta | reverse complement strand
ATAAGAATACATCCTAAGCATGTGAGAACCCCTAATCCCATAATCTGAATACCAAAAAGAATGTTCAGAAATAGTTTCTGGACTACGAGGTAAACCTGAAACCAGAGATCACATTAACAAACGGCAAGAAGATTCCTTGGATTGTGGAATCTAGCCTTATAGGACCCTGTGGAACAAACGGACACGTAGTCCAGATTCTGAGTTACAATTATCAAGAGGCGCAACAGGTTCCTTGGGATCGGTAAAGCCCAATTGGTGGTATGCGTATAGGACGTAGCTCTGAATAATATGGGGATCATATCTCCCAGATTCCAGATATGCATCAAGCTAATGTCCCTTTCGAGTCCTAGGTATGAGCACTGCCTTAAGTCAGGGATAAGTGTAGCAATTGCCCTGATGTTTGCAAGTTACAGGGAAACCGAGATTCCTGGTTCTTATTTAGTAACACGTATAGAAACTTTCAAGGGACACAGTGACCCAGATTTCTGTTTCGTTCTAAGCAAAACGCCAAGATGTTTCCTGTTTTCCTGGATGTCCAGACTCTTGTATGCCAATAGTAAGATGACCAGAATATTCCTGCGGATGTTGAATCTAAGATTCCTGGTTCCGTCCTAAAAGTAACTCCGAAATAAAGTGAACAACTCAACCCTAAGTCCTAATTTCGAACAGTTAGAGCACCAGTAATTTCTGGAGTACGAGGTAACACTGAAAAGAGTGCTTGAATACAAAAAATGCAAGATGATTACATGTGTCCTGTAATCTGACCTCTGAGGTTCCGACTTCTAGTGCCAGATTCGCGTTTGCAATTATCAAGAGTACCAGAATGTTGCTGGAGCTCTGGAAAGAAAGTTTCTTAATATCAACATGAGAAACAGCTCTAAAATATGAGGGTGCTCAATGTCTTGATTATTGTTTAGGCCTTAGGAAGACGTCCTGTAGATTTTCGGAATTGAGGACTCATGTAACCCAGAATCCTTTCTCATAATTAGCAAGAGGCAGTGCAGTTTCCTGTATATGATTACTCCCATTATCCAGACTCCTGCTTCTTTCTCAGCAAGACACTGAGACATTCTTCCTGGAGACGAAGAATTCAAGATGTTTGGATATCAAAAAAAGACTCCCAGAAGCTTCCTGGGGAATTGCGAACAAAGATTCCTGCTTCCTTTAACATGACACCCTAAAAAGGTGGGGACCTTGAAGGCCAGATTCCTGATTAAACCATATCAAGTGGCCCTGTACACTTCAGCGATTGAGAACTCCAAGAACCCGCATTTCCTTTTTATTCTCAGCAAGATGCCCTGATTTTCCCTGTCGAGGTGGATTCCAAACTCTGTATACAAAAAGACAGATGCCCAGAAGGTTCCTAGGGACGTGGAATAAATGATTCCTAGTTACCTTTAAAAATAAGTAGTAAAAAATTGGCAACTGCAAAACATTTGTCCCCTCTCAAAATAAGAGGAGAAACGGAAGGTGAAGGATATCAGGGTTCACCTTAATACCAGAGTTATATCCAAATATGGCAAGAAGATTCTTTTTGTCCTAGAATCTGGTCTTAATTGTTCCGAGGACCCGAATGAACTTGGATTGCCCGTTACCCGTTTAAAACTTTCAAGAGGAACAGAATGTTGCTGGAATCCTGAAAAGACTGATTCATAATATCCGCATGCTAAATTGCTCCAAAACATTTGGGGAGCGTGAAGCCCTGTTTCTTATTTGTCCCATAGCAGACACCCTGGGAGTTTTGTGGATTGAGAACTCGTATAACAAAGATTCTTTATTCTTCCTTTGTTAGAGGCAGTGTAGTGTCCTATATATAAGGACTCTCTTTCCCTAGATTCCTGTTTTGCAACCCTGATTCATGTTTAACACTTAGTAAGACGCCATGTAGATTTATTGATAGAGGAACCGTGGAAAAGAGATTTTTTCTTTTTTCTTAGCAAGAGTCCAAGTAGTTTCCTGTATATGAGGACTGCTATTACCCACATTCATGCCTCGAATCCCTGTTTCTTCTTTAGCCGTCAGCATGATGCTGTAGATTTTCAGGACTGAGGACTCATATAACCCAGATTCCTCATTTTTAGCAACAGTCATGCGTTTGCCTGTATATGAGTACTCCCTATCCCAGATGCATGCGTCAAAACCCTGATTTTTTTTAGCCTTTAGGAAGAAGCTGTATAGATTTTGAAGTTTGAGAACACATGTCACCAGATTCCTTATTCTTACTCAGGAAAAGTCCGTGCAGTTGCCTTTATGTGAAGATTTCATTTCCCAGGATTATGCTTCAAAAACCCAAGTTCCTGTTTAGCCCCTAGCAAGACACCCTGAAGTTTTTTTAGAGATTGAGGTCACGAGTAAATCAGATTCCTTATTCTTCCTTAGCAATAGATAGTGCATTGTCGTGTATATGAGGACACCCATGATCCAGATACGTACTCGCAAAACCTGATTGGTGGTTATCTCTTAGCAGTACGCTCTGTAGATTATTGGGATGGAGGCCTCGTGTAAACAAGATTCCTTATTCTTCCATAGCAACAGGTCGTGTACTGTTCTGTATATGAGAACTCCCATTACTGTAATTCTTGCTTCATTCTCAGCTAGACGCCGAGACATTTCCTGGTGACCTAGCATTCCAGTTGCTTGGATATCAAGAGAAAAGCTCCCATAAAGTTCTTGTGGAATTGGAACCCAATATTCCTGGTTCCCCTTTCATAAAACACACTGAAAATGTGGTGACATAGAAGCCCAGATTGCTGATTAAACCTTATCAAGAGACCTTGTAGATTTAGGTATTTGAGAACTCCAAGAACCAGATTCCCTTTCTGTTCTCAGCAAGATGCCCCGATATTCCCTGCTTATGTGGATTCCAAAACTCTGTATGCAAAAATGCAGATGCCCAGATGTTTCCTAAGGGACTTGCAACCCATGATTCCTGGTTTCCTTTTAATAATTCGAACTAAATATTTGGCAACGGCAAAACCCTCGGCCCCTCTCCAAATAAAAGTACAAATGGAAATTTAAGGATTACTAAGGTCTTCTTAAGACCAGAGTTACATCCAAATACGACAAGAAGATAATTTTGTTCCGAGAATCTGGCCTTAGTTGTCCCGAGGAACATAAGGGACTGGTACTACCAGACACCCATTTACAATGCTCTAGAAGATCAGAATGTTGCTGAAGACCTGATATGACTGATTCATAATACCTACAAGTCAAATATCTCCGAAACATGAGACGAGTTCGAAGCCCTGATTCTTGTTAATCCCGTAGCAAGACACACTGAGAATTTTTCGGATTGGGGATTAGTGTATCACAGATTCCTTATTCTTCCTTAGCGAGGGGCCGTGCAGTGTCCTGTATGAGGACTCCCTTTCCACAGAATCCTGTTTGGAACCCGTGATTCTTGTTTAGCCCTTAGCAAGATATCATGTAGATATTGTGATGGAGGAACTGTGTAAAACAGGTTTCTTCTTTCTCCATAGAAGAAGATCGTGTAGGTTCTGTATATGAGGGCTCTATTACCTATGTTGCATCTTCTAAACCTTGATTTCTGTTTAGCTCACAGCAGATGTCCTGTCGATTTTTAGTACTGAAGACTGCTATAGCCCCAATACTTTTTCTTCCTTGGCAAGGGGCCATTTATTTTCTTGTATATAAGGACTCTCATTACACAGATCCTGCTTCGAATCTCTGATTCTTTTTTAGCCCTTTCCAAGATGCCTTGTAGATTTTTGGGATTGAGGACTCGTGTAACCCAGATTCCTTATTCTTTCTTAGCTAACTGTTATGTAGTTGCCTGTATATGAGGACTCCATTTCTCCAGATTCATGCTTAAAACACCCTGATTCGTGTTTAGCCCATAGCAAGTCGATGTGAAATTATTTTGGGATTGAGGACACGAGTAACGCAGATTCTTAATTCTTACTTAGCAATAGGAAGTGACGTTTCCTGTACGTGAGGACTACAAATACACAGATTCCTACATCAAAGACCTGATCTTGGTTACCTCTTAGGAAGACGGTCTGTAGTTTTTTCAATTGAGGACTCATGTAACCAAGATTCCTAATGCTTCCTCAGCAATATTACTTGTTGTTTCCTGTATATAACGACTCCCATTACCCAAATTCCTGCTTCACTCTGCAGGATGCCGCGACAGTTTTTGGTGACCGAGAGTTCCAGTTGTTTGGATATCAAGAGAAAGACTCCCATAATGTTTTTTGGGAAATGGAATGCTAGATTCCTGGTTCCGATTCACAAGACCTCTCCAAAATATGGAATCTTCACATCCCAACATCCCAATTTCGACCTGCCCGCCCACAAGAATTTTCTGTAGTTTGAGGTCACCTGAATCGAGGGATTTTGTACTAATATGCCTTTTGATTCTGGAGAACATGATTATGGTCGTAGATGTTCCTAGGACACAAAGGAATGTGTAGGG
>NW_007245812.1:0-7870 GCF_000164805.1 Carlito syrichta | reverse complement strand
AGAGAAAGGAGAGAGCATAAAAGCCAGCATACCATAGATTTCGAGACATCACTTGAAAGAACAGCCTCTACAGAAAGCAAAGACTTTTCCTAAGTACTATGCCATCTCATGTCGTCTGCTGGTTTGTGTAATTCAAATAATTTAACTGAGAGTGTTTGGGATGAATCCTGAAAAACTCCTTCAGAGAGGCCTGGCACTAGCTCATGGGCATATTTCCCTGTGTGTCTTGATGAGAGTGGAGAGGATGAAATCTTCCTGAAGGAAAACAAACAACATCTTGACAAAAATCCTGAACCAGAGAAAGAAAAAGAAAGGTGAGCTCCCAGAGTACCCCACTGTTCGTGATGCTTGGTAAACATGAGAGAAAACTGTTTCTGGTATTTGGCATGAGAACTCAACTCATAGTACACTGGGTCCTCGTTATCATAGAATGGAAGAGAAGTTACCATAATCTAAGACCTTCTAGCTCAATTCCTTCTAAGTTTCTGAGATATTAAAGTGATCTAGTTACAAAGTTGTCCATGAGGCTTGGACCAGGAAAAGAGTTCGGAAGAGAGAGACTAAACATTAAACTATATCATTTCATTTCTAATATTTTATTATATTTGACAGGTTTCAAGTTTTCTAACATCAAGATAACTAAAGCACCCTACAAGTATACAATTATCTTTAATAATATGAAGAGGTTTGAATCTTTACATGCCCTATACAATCTTTACACCCTAATTTAGACATTTTTCCTGGGTGCAGTACCAATGCCTGCATCCCAGCCTACATACAGGTCTGAACACAGAACTTCTGGGTTTGGTACACTCAGTTTTCTGTGTTTAGAAAGGTCAGGAGGTCAACATGAGACTTTATAATGCAGTTGTTTTATGATATTAACATGAAATTTCTTCTTACAAGTAGCACATGTTTTGATTTAAGGCCCTGATAAGTAAACTTGGCATCATGTGGCATTTCCTGGTCTTTCCCTATATATCTGATGTCCATACCAGCCTAGAGCCTGAATAAATGACAGGCATGACCCTTCTTTCTTTACTCTCTTTGATTGTAGTCTGAACATACAGTGTTTCTTTTGGTAAAATCATTTTTGCATACTGTACCTCGATTTGTACCAATTCTCATGACTCTATGTTTTGTTTTATAGTTTATATATGAAAGAACATCTGTCTTGAGGTTGAAGGATTATTTTTGTTCAGTTTAAGGAAATGCCTTTTCCCCTATAGTTAAATTCACTGAGAGAGCTGCTCCCTTAGGATCTATCAAGATTCCCCCAACTGATGAACTTTCCAGCTTTCCCTCAAAGATCTCCTTGATATATGGCATATAGTTCAGTTTTTATATTCCCACTGGAATATGTGCTTTTTACGGTTGTTCGTATTATTTATCAACTCCTCCTTTCCTTCCTCCTTTCCACAAATATTATTTGATTGTCATCTATGTCATTGACACAGTGAGATGCTGGGCATGAAGGAATGTTCAGAATAGATATAGTCTGTGGTCACAGTCCCCATGGAATTTACTGCTGAAGATAAACAATGATCACATAAACACATTAATAGGTACAGGATCACAAGTTGTGATAGGTTCAGTGGAGGAAAAGTACAGTGACTACTAAAAAGAATTCAAACTATTCTTTCAAGTAGGGGAGAGGCTAATTTGGTTGCTGGCTTAGGCAAGGTCTTTCTGTGGAAATGGAAATTAGGCTGAGACTTGAGGAAAGAATAAGAGTTAGGCAGGCAGATAAGGGAGAGGAGGAATGTTTCAGGCAGAGGGAACAACATGTGCCAAGGAAGCTGCTGGGTTCCCTGCTGAATGTGTGTTTCCTGGAGTAGTGTGAAGCAAAAAGCCTGTCAAGTTTGAAGATTTGAAACTCCACCAGTGTGGCTGGTGCATAAAGAGCAGAGGAGAGTGGGGTGTCATGAGTGTGGAGAGGTAGAGAGCAGCAGGATCCTGGGTGCTGTCCCATTTATTCCAAGTGCAATGAGAAACAAATAAGAGCATAGTATTTGGTTCATGGTAGACCATCAATAACTTAAAAACAAGAAAGTCACCTGCATTGTTGTATGTGAATTAGATAATTCCTAGAAATGTGGAATAATTATGAGATGTTTAATAAGTAATGCCTATTTCTTTCTTTTTTTTCTTTTTTCTTTTTTTTGAGTTGGAGTCTCACTCTGTCACCCAGGCTGGAGTGCAGTGGCATGCTCATGGCTATCATAGCCTTGCCCTGCTGGGCTCAGGTGATCCTTCTGCCTCAAACTTCCAAGTAGCTGGAACTAAAGGCATACATTACCATGCCCAGCTAATTTATTTATCGTAGAGACGAGGTCTCATCAAGTTGTCCAGGCTGGTCTTGAAGTCCTGTGCTCAGGCAATTCTCTTGCCTCCATCCCCCAAAGTGCCGGGATTACAGGCATGAACTACTGCGCCTGGCCATAATTCCTATTTCTAGTTCATACCAATTATAGGAATCTGAGGTTCAGAGAGGCTAAGTAGTTGCCTCAAGCGACAGTGCTAATAACTGGCACAGCCAAAAGTCAGTTCCAGTTTTTTCTAACTTTTGACCTTTTGCTCTTGCTGCTGATCTATCTCCCAAATTTTCTGGTTATTCTGATGTCCATTTTCAATATTTGGTGGACATGCTGCACGTCAATTTTTCCCATTCATGTGCCAAAATTAATGCTGCACCCCTGTTATGTTAATTTGTAAGTTGTTTTTAGTTTGTCATGGTTATGGTTAGCCTTCTAATAAACATGTCTGTTGGTCTTTTTTTATTGAGTCTGTCATTGGATAATATTGGATCTGAAATCTCTCTGCAGTGCAGTTTATTTTTATTTTTATTTTGTTTTTTGAGTTGGAGTCTCACTGTATCACCCAGACTGGAGTGCAGTGGCCACTCTTGGCCACCACAGCCTCAACCTGCTGGGCTCCAGCGATCCTTCTGCCTCAGCCTTCCAAGTAGCTGGAACTACAGGCACGAGCTACCACACCTGGCTGATTTTTTGATTTATTGTAGAGATGAGGTCTCACCAAGTTGCCCATGTGGGTCTCGAACCCTCGGGCTCAGACAATGCACTCACCTCAGCCTCCCAAGGCACAGGATTACAGGCTGAGCCACCGAGCCTGGATCACAGTGAGGTTTATTGTCAGCATGGGGCAGCCCTTCGCTTCTGATGTAGTCATCTTGAGGACATTTGTTCTTATTTAAATCAGAAAGTATTAATAATCTGATGAAAGTTTAGTATATTTTTTACTGAAAGTTTACTGTAACAAGTTTACAAGATATATTTATCTACTTCTGTTAGGAATGATGGTAGTTGCAAATAATCTGAATTTGTGCAGTGTAGTTGGCTATAATGAGAATTTATTTTCTTCAAATATTCATTGAACTACATGTATTCACATACTAGGAAACTAGTTTGAAGTTTTATTAAATTATTTATAGTGCAGTAGCTACATATATGCTAAGAAATTTTAAAATCTGAATGTTTCATATCTTTCTTCCCAAATATTTTAAGATATAAGCTCAATGAATACAAGAGTTAGAGCTATAGAATGTTATCCTTTTTACATAGTCAAAGTGCAAAAAATTAAAAGAAGAAATTAACCTGATATTGAGATCTTCGCTTTTATTTACCTTCCATAATCATTGAGCAAGAGGAGCACATTAGGGGGAATGATGAAGACATCCTGGGGCATGGATATACAGAGGATTCCACTGACGTGTACAGCTCCCAGTTTGAAACCATTTTGGTTAACACTTCTCTATACTACAGTGCGGAGTCGTTGGAGACGTCATACTCTGAGCCTGATAGCTATTTTAGCTTTAAAATATCCCTCACTCCAATGATACAACAATGCATTAAAGAAGGTGGTCAGTTCTTGGGGAAGACATCGGGGGAGGACTTCAGGATGTCCTGAGTGTTTCAGCAGATGGTGGAATCATGATGGGCTATTCTGGTGGGGTCACCAATGGGCTGAATGATGCCAGTGATTTCATCTATGTGAAAGGCACCCCAGAGATTGCTTTTTTAAATTATTATTATTGCATGGTAGTGGTTTTCATAGCATTATCTCTTGGAAATCTGTGTGGAATATATTTTAAAAGTGTTCAGACAGTTTCAGTTGATATAAGCAAATGCTGTGAGTAAACAGTAATTTGGGTTTTAGGGGCAAGGGGTACACACCTTAGCGCCAAACTGGTGAGCTGTAGTTATTCTATTCCATGGTATTTCCTGGATGACCATTTGTAAATTGGACACGACAAATATTTCAGGTATTTGATCTAATGATGCAACTTTGATGGCAGTCACGTGGTACTGTGAAAGGAACACCGAGAGACCTTGGCTTCAGTGTGACCACTGAGGTTGTTTGATTAGCCGAGATTCCTTAATTGCAAATTGTGGTGTTAGATTAGGTGGTCGGCAAGGACTCTTCCAGCCCTTTGCTCTGAGAGTTCCTGACTGTCTGGCTGTCTTCCTGTTTCTGGGGTGGTGGAGGAAGGTTCTGATCATATAGGTGATTGAGAGATGAGTCCTTGGACAAGGCTATAAGTATTTATTTCCTCTCTCTACTTCAGAATTTTAGTCTACTTGGGAGGTAAATTGATGAATTTACATGCACCATACCTGCCAACTGGGGATTCCCTGTCTATTCATGGATTGTCCAACATTTTGTTTCTTCTTGCTCATCATCCTCAGGTCATTTGCTTTTCTTTCACCATCTCCATCAGTGGGGAGAGGATGCTAAACTTTATAACAGTTTTACAAATTTATTTTTGACATATTTCTGTGTGTGTGGAAGTAGTGGTTGGGGGAAGATTAAACAGTGGTGAGCTGTTCATTTTACTTTAGTATAGATATGTAGAGTTAGGATTAACTACACAAGTAGACAGCATGCAGCTGAAGTGTGTATCTCCATCTGGTCCTCACTTACCCTGCTTAGGACCAGGTATCCTTTGTGTTGTTACAGTTCCCACCCCACGCCTCTTTTCCTCCATTTTCAGTGCCCAGTTAGAGCTACTTGTGCTAATGTGACTTGCGTGCAGGACCTACTTATGAGTGAGAGCATGGAGTATTCTGTTCTTTGTTTCTGGGATAGATCACTAAGTATGGCGTTCTCCTACTCCATCCAGTTTGCTGCAAAGTTCATGATTTTGTCCTTCTTTATGGCTGCCTAATACTCTGTCATGCATATGTATCCCATTTTCTTTATCCAGTCCACTTTTGATAGGTAGTAGGGTTGGTTCCGTGTTTTTGCTATTGTGAATAGTGCTGCTATGAACATGCATATTCAGGTGTCTTTTTTGTAGAATGATTTATGCTCCTCTGGGTATATTACCAGGAGCAGGATTGATGAATCATACAGAAGGTTAATTTTTAGGAGTCACTGCACTGCCTTCCATAGAGGCGGAACTAGCTTGCACTCCCACCAACAGTGTAGATGCATTCCTGATAAACTGTTTTAAAGCTGTATGAAATATCAGTGCTTTTTTAAAAAAGTCAGTATTTATATTACTGACTTTGGTTTTGAACGAACTTCTTTTGAGCAATCTACCCTGTGTCAAACATTTTTCACAATCAGTTTACAGGTGTATAATTCATTAGATTAGCAAAATCAAGACTGGCACCTTGTAACACTGCAGGTGTGCATTTCCATGTGAAATTGATTGTGGATGTTAGTTGTCTTATTGGGTCACAGTGAGATACTAAAAGAATAATGTGTCAAACGCAAAAGTCTTTGGTCTGAATTACTTGGGTAAGCCACTTATTGCCTGAAATCTGATTTATTTATTTGCAAAATGTGGTTAATGATATCCAGTGTGTTGTGTTGCCGCAAGATTAGATGGGTTATATAGATTAAAGCACCTAACACAGGGTCTGGTGCAAAGTAGGAGCTTAAGTGTATGTGTGAATTCAATTGGTTGGCTGATAAGTCCACATTTAGGTTTCCTGAATCCTTGAGATTGGGATATTCCTGAATGGGGGTGTCCCTGAAAGAGAGAGTGCCCCTAAGTGGGGAGCTCCTGGGGGGGCAAGGTGCCCCTGAGACCTGGTATCCCCAAATGGAGGGTGCCACTTCTGCTTCACCATTATTTCTGAGGACTGTAAATTGTGATAAAATGCTATAGGACAGGTATGCAGATAATTTAATTGAAATTCCAACCTGACTTTCTGGGATGAGTGGAAGTTGACCAAACATAGGTCAGGGAGTGTTTTGGGCTGAGGGTGTGTATTACAGAAGCCACAGGGTGTATTAATGAAGATGAGATGAATATCAGTGAAGGAATTGACTGAAAGATTTATTAAATATATGGCTTCTGCACTTAAAAGAGAAGGTTGTCATCATTTGGACCAGCATGGGTGCCAGTAATGAGTATGAACAGGGTTAAATAGTTTAGAGAGTATTGCAATAGGCTATAGTATTTTGGCACCTCAGATTTAGACAGTGGTATCCTTCGGGTCATCTCAAGATAAAGTTTCAGTTGCATCACCTGTGTTGTGAAATCATGAGATATTGTTTAGTGGTAAAAGACTAAATTCTTGTACTGAATGGCATGTAACTTGGAGATGAGCCAACTGCCTCTACCCCAGCCCTGGCACTCCTCCCACACAATCCTGACTGCTCGTCATCAATCCTTCCCTGGGCTGAGTGCTGTTGTGACTGGACAGATCAACTTGATGGGACCCCTTATTTCAGTTTCTTTGAGTTGGCATACGATAATAAGTGGTTATAGGTGGAAGCAGTTTTATTTTGTGATATATGTCTCTATTCAGGGTTTTAAAAAGGGAGCAGACTTAATCCTAAGAAATTTTAAAGAATCTGGGAAACGTTCATATTTTTATTTACTGCCATCTGCCTTCCTTGGTGCTTTGGAGAAGTTGCAACATCAGAGGAATTGGTTAGTATCATAGGTTGGAGAATTACGACATTTCACAGTTTGAAAGGGGCCTCAGATAACCTTATAGTAAAGAGTCTGTGTTCCCGTTGGGTGAAATGAATTACCCAAAGCCAGTGACTTTCTAGTAACAGATCCTGCACTAGAATTCAAGTTGTCTGATTTTCCTAAGATTCATTCATTATACTGGGCCACCTGGTCTCTTATATCATTATTTTATCTCTTTATCTGATTTCTCTCATGTCATATGTCCGTAGAGCCAGAAGTCTGAGCTGGTTTGTTTTTAAGAAACTAAGTTGTGGACAACCCCTTCCATTCCCCTCCTGCTCTGGGAGTTTTTTTCTGTCCTTTCAATAAACCTGCTCCCCCCACAAAAAAGAAACTAAGTTCTAAATGTAGAACTGGTTGTTGTTTACTGGTGGTGTGTGTGCTCAACTTGAGGAAAAAATTATCAAGTCAATAATTAGCATGTTTCCTTAAAATTTTAAATCAGTCAATGAGCAAGCTTTTAAATTTTCCTCTGCATTAAAACATAACTCTATGGAGTTAAGGAAGTATTAAACCTGTCTCTCAGCCAAATCCTGAGGACTGAAGAGTCAGAATTCAAAGAAAAAAAATTTTCCAGTTTTATTAATAAATGTGATATTTACAAAAGACAAGTGATAAATAAAATAAGTGCATGTGCCCAGGATTCCACCTCCATTTGCCATCCTTTCCTGTTTTCTTGCTAGTGAGCAGGGTTGACCTTATTAAATACAGTGAACTCTGAGGAAGGCACAAAGGAAAGAGATAATGCCCATGAGTCTCCCCTGGTAATGCTTCTTTAGGTAGACAGGAACCAAGAAAATTAAGTATTGATTGCAATGTACAAAATATTAGTTGTCAGCTTGTAGAAAATATTGTAAGTTACTTTAGCTGGTCTCTGAATATAATTCTGTATCCTATGTAGTCTGTAGGTTTTATTTA
>NW_007245811.1:0-5858 GCF_000164805.1 Carlito syrichta | reverse complement strand
AATAGAAAGACTCCAGAATGCTCTTATGGACTTGAAAATCAAGAACCTGGTGCCCTCACAAAAATACTTTCTAAATATGGTAAAACATCTACACCCAAGGTCCTAATTCCGAATAGCTGAACTACCAGAAGTTTCTGGAGTATGAGTTAACCCTGAACCCAGGGCTTATATTTGAAAAAATCCAAGATCATTACTTGTGTCCTGGAATTTGGCGTTAGAGGATCCAGAATCTAAATGAACTTGTAGTGCCATATTTTCGTTTAAACAATTAAGAGGACCAGACTATTGCGGAACTTCTGGAATGAGTGATTCCTAATATGCACATAGGAAACAGCTCTGAGAAATATGAGAACCTCGAAGTAAGCGTCTTGCAGTCCTTACCAAGACACCCTTAAAATTTTTGGAATTGAGGAATCCTGTAACCCAGATTCGTTATTCTTCCTTAGCAAGAGCCCGTGCAGTTTCCTGTATATGAGGACTCCCATTTACAGTTCGTGCTTCAAATCCCTGATACGTTTTTCTCCTTAATAAGACTACCTTTAGGTTTTTGGGATTTGAACACTTGTGTAACCCAGATTCCTTTTTCTTCCGTAGTAAGAGGCCATGTAGTTTCCCACATATGAGGACTCCTATTATGCAAATTCCTGCTTAATTCTCAGCAAGACCCGAGATATTTCCGGATGAACATAGAATTCCAGTTGTTTGGATATCAATAGAAAGACTCCCATATAGTTCCTGGGAACTGTAATCCAAGTTTCCAGGTTCCCCTAACAAGACATCATAAAAATGTGGAATATTCTAAACCCAATATCCCAATTCCCACCAGCCTGACCACAGGTAATTTCGGTATGTTGAGGTAACCTGAAGCTAGGGATTTTGTCGCAAAATGCCAGTTGCTTCCTGGGGAACTGAATTATGGCCGAAGATGTTCATAAGAAACAAACAACAGTGTAGTTCCAATCCTTGATTACAACGATCTAAAGGACCGGAATCTTCTTGGATTTGTAATAAGAGATTTTAGGTGTCCATGCAGCAAGTAGCTCTGAAAAACGGAAGGACCTACAAGACCAGTTTCCTCATTAAAACTTATCAAGAGGCCCTATAGATTTTGACAATTGAGGAACCCTGAACCCGCATTCTCTTCTGGTTCTCATCAAGACGCCTTGATATTCTCTGGCAATCTGGATTCAAAAATTCTGTATGCAAATAGACAGATGCGCAGCTGTTTCCCTGGGATGTGAAATCTGTGATTCCTGGTTACCTTTACAAATATGTACTACATGCTTAGCAACCTCAAAACCCCCAGGCCATAATAAATAGATTCACAAACTGAAGTTTTAGGATGACAGGGTACATCTTAAGACAAGAGTTACACACAAATATGGTGAGATGAGGCCTTAGTCCTGTAATCTGACTTTAGTTGTGCCAAGAAACCCAACAGAATTGCACGGACTGCTTCTTGGTTATAACAATCAAGAGGTCCAGAAGGTTGCTGGGAATCTATAATGATACTTGTTCTTTCCAAGTGGCAACGAGCTCTGAAGAATTTGCAGAACTAGAAGCCCAGATTCCAGGTAAGCCCTTATAACGGAGCCCTGTAGAAATGGATTGAGGCCTCCCATATCCAACATTCCTTTTTACATTATCAGGAAGATGCCCGGACGTTTTCTGTTGATGTGGAAGTACAAATTCTTACTTACCAATACACATATGCCAAGACACTTCCCAGGGACCCGGAATCAAAGATTGCTGCTTCAACCTTAAGAATCTATCCTAAATATGTGGGAACCACTAATCCCACATTCTCGATGCGAAAACGATTGTACAGCAGTAGTTTCTGGACTAAGAGTTAAACTGAAGGCAGTGATCACATTAACAAATGGTGGATGATTGCGTGGATTGTGGAATCTGACCTACAGGACCCTGTGAAACAAGCAGACCAGTAGGCCAGATTCTCAGTTACAATTATCAAGAAGCACAACAGCTTCCTGGGGATCGGCAATGCCCGATTGTGGTATGCATATAGGACGTTGCTCTGAATAATATGAAAGTCCCTGTTGATTCCTAGGTATGAGCACAGCCTTAACCCACGGATAACATGGCAAATGCCCACATGTTTACAACTTACATGGAAACCGGGTTTACTGGTTCCTCTTAAGTAAAGCGTGGAGAAACTTTCAAGGGATACTGTGACCCAGATTACTATTTCGTTCTAAGCAAAATGACGAGATGTTTCCTGTTGGCCTGGAAGCCCAGACTCTTGTATACCCATAGAAAGATGACAAGAATATACCTAGGGACGTGGAATGGAAGATTCCTGGTTCCCTCCCAATAATACCTCGTAAAAAAATTGAACACCTAATCCCAAAGTCCTAAAAACGAACAGCGAAGCCACTGAAGTTTCTGAAGTACGAGGTAACACTGAGATCGGGGCTTATATAAAAAAAATCAGAGAGAATTACTGGTGTCCTGGATATGGAATCAGAGTTTCCGAGTATCTAAATGGACTTTTAGTGCCAGATTAGTTCACAACTATCAAGAGTACCAGAGTGTTGCTGGAGTCCTGGAATGATTGATTCGTATTATCCTCATAACAAATAGCTATAAAACAAGAGGGGTGCTCGAAGCCCTGATCTTGTTTAGCCCTTAGCAAGACTCACTGTAGATTTGCAGTATTCAGGACGCATGTAGCCAAGATTCCTTATTCATCCTTCACAAGAGTCATGAAGTTTCCTCTATATGAGGACTTCCATTACCCAGATTCCTGCTTTATTCTCAGCAAGACACTGAGATATTTTGTGGTGATGTAGAATTCAAGTTGTTTGGATATCAATTGAAATACCCACTGAAGTTTCCTGGGCAATTGGAATCCAAGATTCCTGGTTCCCTTGTTCAAGACACCCTAACAATAAGGGGACCTACAAGCCCAGATTACTGATTAAACCTCATCAAGAGGCCCTGTCGACTTCGGTGAATGAGAACTCGAAGAACCCGGATTCCCTTTTCATTCTCTGCAAGATGCCATGATTTTCCCTGTTGATGTGTATTCCAAAACTCTGTATACAAAAAGAAAGATGCCCACAAGTTTCCTAGGGACGGGGAATCCGTGATTCCTGGTTACCTTTCAAAATACTTACTAAACATTAGGCAACTGCAAAACCCTCGGCCCCTGTCAAAATAAAAGGACAATTGGAAGTTTGAGAATTACAAGGTTCATCTTGAGACCAAGAGTTACATCGAAATATGGCGAGATGATCCCTTTTGTGCTTGAATCTGGCCTTAGTTGTCCCGAGGAACCTAACGGTCTTGTAGTGCCAGATAACCTTTTAGAACTATCAAGAGGACCAGAATGTTGCTGGAGTCCTGAATTGATTGATTCCTGGTATCCACATGCTAAATAGCTCCAAAACATGAGGGGAGTTTGAAGCCCTGATTCTTGTTTGTCCAGTAGCAAGACGTCCTGAGAATTTTTTTGGATTGAGGACTCGTGTAACACAGATTCCGTATTCTTCCTTCGCTAGAGGCCATGTAGTGTCCTGTATATGAGTACTCCCTTTCCCCAGATTGTAGTTTTGAAACCTTGATTCTTGTTTAGCCCTTAGTAAGACTCCATGTAGATTTTGTGACTGTGGAACCGTGTAAAAAAGATTCCTTATTTTTACTGAGCAAGAGCCCTCGAAGTTTCCTATTAGGAGGAGTATTACCTACATTCCTGCTTCTAATCCCTCATTCTTGTTTAGCCCTTAGCAAGAGGCCCTGTATTTCTTTTGGGATACAGAACACGTGTAACCCAGATTCCATATTCTTTCTTAGCAATAGGCAGTCCAGTTTCCTGTATTTGAGGACTCACACTACCCAGATTCCTACATTAAAAAACTGGTTTCATGGCTACCCCATAGTAGACGCCCTGTGATTTTTGTGCTGAGGACTCGTGGAACCAAAATTCCTTCTTCTTTTTTAGCAAGAGGCCCGTGTAGTTTCCTGTATATGAGGACTCCCATTACCCAGATTCGTGCTTCATTCTCAGCAAGGCACTGAGGTAATTCCTGGTGACCTAAAATTCCAGTTATTTGGATATCAAGGGAAAGACTCCCACAAGGTTATTGGGGAACTGGAGCCCAAAATTACTGGTTTTGCTTAACAAGACCTCGCCAAAAGGTGGAATCTCATAAACCCATGTACCAATTCCCACCTTCCCGACCACAAGAAATTTCTGTAGTCTGAGGTAACCTGAATCAAGAGATTTTGTTCCAATATGCCATTTGATTCCTGGGGTACCTGATTATGGTCCTAGATGTTCATGAGACACAAAAGGATATTTGGGAAGATCCTCGGTTACAAGTATAAAGAGAATAGAATATTCCTGGGGATCTGTTATGACAGATTAAGGGTATATACAGAGCTAGTAGCTCTGAAAAATGTAGGGACTCTGAAGCCCAGATTGCTGATTAAACGTTATCAAGAAGCCCTGTAGATTTTGGCGAATGAGAACTCCTAGAACCAGATTTCCTTTTCGTTCTCAGCCAGATGCCCTGGTTTTCCCTCCTGATGTGGATCAAAAAACTTTGTATACAAATAGGCAGATGCCCAGAAATTACCTAGGGTCGTGGAATCTATGAATCCTGGTTACACTTAAAAGAAAGTAGTAAATATTTGGCAACCTCAAAACACCAGGCCCCTATAGGAGTAGAAGGATAAACAGAAGTTTTATGATTACAAGGTACATCTTATGGTGATAGTTACATACAAATATGGCGATAAGGTTCTTTGGTTCCTGGAATCTGCCCTTTGTTGTCACGAGGAACCCAATGGACATGAGTGTCCACATTCTCGGTTATAACTATCAAGAATACCAGAAGGTTGCTGTGAATCTATAATGACAATACTGTCATATCCAAGAGGGCTGTGGCCCTAAAGAATGTGTGGAAATATAATCCCAGATTCCAGATTAGCCCTTATAATGTGTCCATGTAGAATTCTTGCATTGGCGACCCCTGTAACACAGATTCTTTTTGTTCTCAGTAAAATTCCTGCACTTTACTGGGCGACATGGATGTACACACTTATATACCAATACTCATAAGCCCAAATCGTCAGACGGGGCCTGGAATCCAAGAGTGCTGGATCACCTTCAAGAATACGTCCCAAATGTATGGGAACTCCTAATCCCAAGTTACGAATATTAATCTAAAATTCCAGTGGTAGATTCTGGATTAGGAGGTAAACCTGAAGTCAGAAATTACAAGAAAAATGGCGACATGTTTTTGGGTTGTGGAATCTGGCTTTACAGCCTCCTGCAAAAAAAAGGTGCGCAGATGGCCAGATTCTCTGTTACAAGTAAGAAGAGGAGCAGCAGGTTCATGGAAATCGGCAATGACAGATTTGTGGTACGTATACAGGAATTAGTTCTGAAAAGTGTGGGGACTGGGACTCCAAATTCCTGAGTAGCATTTAGAAAATTCCTGTAGGCTTCTAGGTATGAGAACTACCGTAAGCCAGGGAAAAATTAACAACTGCCCAGATGTTTGCAGGTCACATGCAAACTGATTTTCCGTGTTCCACATTGGTAACATGAGTAGAAACTTTCTGGGGACATATTGTCCGAGGTTCCAGTTTCGTTCTCAGCAGAAGGACCAGATATTTCCACGTTCCCTAGAAGTCCAGACACATGGTTCCTAATAGAAAGACTCCAGAATGCTTCTATGGACTTGTAAACCAAGACCCTGGTGCCCTCCCAAAAATACCTTCTAAACATGGTGCTACATCTAAACCCAAGCTTCTAATTCCGAATAGCTGAACTACCAGAAATTTCTGGAATACGAGGTAACCCTGAACTCAGGCTTATGTTCAAAACACCC
>NW_007245810.1:0-11474 GCF_000164805.1 Carlito syrichta | reverse complement strand
TTTGTGAAGGGGAAGGTATGATAATCATTAAAACATGTGAAGAACATCATCAAGTTAATTTTATAATAGGAAATAAATCAGTGCAAATTTTAACTGAACTCATAAAATAGATTACCCAGTTTACTTTTACACATTTTTCTTAATTCTAAGGCTATGTCTAAACTATGATGAGGGGACAGTGTTTCTTGAAAGCTTTATTCCCTCTTTACTGTACACTGCCTCAGGCCATTCGTTTTGGACAGTTTGTTATTGTTTCAATTCCCTCGCCCAGAAATTGAACATTTTGTTGTTCCAAGGAAATTTGAGATTTCACCAATCTGACTGGCAGAGGTTAATTCTAAATTATCATACAACATACAATACATACAACAGATCATACAATGGGGAGGGAAAGAGCCAGAGGCCAGACCTCTTTCTACTGTAGCATGTATGATTTAACTCTACATTATACCTTGTATTTTGTTACACATAAATTTTCTTAAAATGGTTACTAAAATGCAAATAAGTGTAATAGCTAGAATGTGCAAATAATGTAACCAGTTCCTTCTTCTGCCTCATTCAGACCTGTACTCTGGTCTTCCCTTTCACATCCTTGGTCTATAATCCAAAAAACCCCACACAATTATAAGGCACAGGCCTATAAGAATGGGACACCAGTTTGAAAATCATGGCCTGTGCAGTATTATTTCACATGAATTTGTAGGCACTAGTTGCTTTTATTGACTGATAAGCACATGGCTATAATTGAGGAAACGCTGCTTTGGCTATTAACTGACCATGGAACTCATCCAGTGGAGGCATTCATATTTATATCTTGCAGTAAATGGAAAGGAAGATCAGTATAAATACTAATCCCTTCTCCCCAGAAAGAGACCATCACTTCTCAAAGTACAGCCCACTAGAAACAGAAATTGATTAACTTAAATGCTGACATATTTTTCAAATATCCATGAGAGTAAACTTTCATTGCAAAAACAATTTTTGTCATTACCATTCCAAGTCAGGGATGTTCAGAGCACATTACTTGTGATATTGACATGCAAATAAGAATTATAAGATTAAAATATTACACCTCTTTAATAGATGTCTCTTGCAGTTCCAAATTTACTTCTTTTTGTATGTTTCCATAAATAAAATAATAATAGAAACCATTGTCTAAAACTCATGTTTGTCAACAATATTAAACAATGTTTTCAGTTGGCATTCTAATTAAGGTTGTTTGCAGGTTATTTTGCCAAAAACAATAGACCTTTTCTATTGAATCTTACCATGTTATAAATTATTCATGGGTTAGAAATATCTTTAGATGGGTTCAAGACCCACCTGGGCAACTTGGTGAGACCTCATCTCTATAATAAATCAAAAAATTAGCCAGGCATGGTAGCACATGCCTGTAGTTCCAGCTACTTGGAAGGCTGAGGCAGAAGGATCGCTGGAGCCCAGCAGGTCAAGGCTGTGGTGACCGGGAGTGGCCACTGCACTCCAGTCTGGG
This sequence comes from Carlito syrichta, assembly GCF_000164805.1. NCBI lineage: Eukaryota > Metazoa > Chordata > Mammalia > Primates > Tarsiidae > Carlito > Carlito syrichta. Next base: position 9,982 of record NW_007245810.1, on the reverse strand, counting down.
TGACAGAGTGAGACTCCAACTCAAAAAAAAGAAAAAAGAAATATCTTTAGAGAGAACAATTTTTCATATGTTCAATCTTTCTTAATAAAACATTTCGATATTTCCCTGTGATCATTTCACTACAAACAGCATGAAGTCAGACATATTTTGTTTTCTTCTAAGGTAAATTCTATAGAAGGTCTGAGGGTGGTGCCAGACACACTTCAGTTTATCAAAATAAATGTGGAAATGTGTTAGTGTCAAGACAGAGGTACATCTTCCCCTAAGGTGTACATTAAGCTGAATAAAAATGCACCTTGTGTTTAAGAGGAGAATTTAGAGCTGTTTGTATTTTGAAAAGAAGATTCCCAGTAGAATTGGATCATAGTAGAATTTAATTTATGACCATTTATTTCTCTGATTCTGTCTTACTCCACCATCAGTCTTACCAATCATCTGTTAATGGGAAGGGCAAGAGCATTAAAGTTTCATTAAGAACAGCTCTCCTTCACTCATAAGCAGATCTTGATTGATCATCATAATACTACAAGAAAGGGATTGGCAGTGGTGGGAAACTGCCAGGGTTTGGAGGGGGACACACCTCATCAACAAGCATCCCTGCATAATGACTATTTGTATAACTATTCCTGAATTGTACCCCACATCTTTAAAATAATAATAATGATAATAAACAGCTCACCTTTCTAGTAACCCCTTGGGGAACTATAGGTACATATTATCTATACTATCCCAGGATATGTGACAAGATTCTGTGATTAAAAAGAAGTATCTTTCACTGGCAGTTTGCATAAACCTCCTGGGGCGTGTGTGTTGAGGGAAAAGGACATGGAGGAAGGCAGATAAAAGGGGGCCAGGGACACAGAAACCTTGTTAAATAAACCTCAGGCCAAAATTTTCCAATCAGGCACTATACAAGTGGATTTAAATGAGGTGTAAGTAGCTTTAGATTCTCAGGGAGTCCATTCACTCCAAAAATATTCCAGTTCTTCTACCATGTGATGGACACCATCTTAGGAAGCATTAGCCCTGCTCTTGCCTCAACAGAGTTTGCAGTCTGAGGAGACAAACAGTAAATGAATCATTACACAAGGAGCTGAATCACTGCAGTTGTGTTAAGTAACTTGAATGACAACCATCAAGCTGTGGGAATTTATAACCAAGGATCCTAATCTAGACCTGTGGTGGGACAGGAAGAGGAGCTAGAAAAGGCCTTCTTTTGGAAGCAATGTGTAGGCTTGGACTCAAGGGTGAGAATGAGCCAGGCCAAATGAAGAGAAGGAGTGAACCAGGCAGAGAAAAAAGGATGTGTGACAGCCCTGTGGCAGAAAGTCTCTGGGATCTGTGAGAAAATGAAGAATGAGGACACTGCTATGTGGAGAAACAGTGGGGAAGGTGAAAGAGGGGATGTAGAGATTAGCTGGGTCAGAATGTGTTAGCCATATCATATTAGGGTAGTTTACTCCGCTTAAGTGATTGAACTGAGTCAGTATGTTGAACAAACATAATATATAGGTGTAACTAAATGGGCTTGGGAAGTTCTGAATTAGAATTTTATTTTGGGATCCTGGTTTGTTAGCTTTCCTTGAGGTCAGTTCCCATATTGAGGCAAGGAACATATGGAGCACAGAAAAATCCTACTTGGTTCCCAAGGGAATATATAAACACATTCCTGCATTTTGTATGATAATACTCAGCAACATAATTGACTCTTGAAAGGTATTCTCTAACTATGTGAATATGTAGGTATGTATAATTACATATAATATATGCTAGATAGATGAATATATGCAGTATATAAAATAATCAAGTGAAAACTGTTATGCTTAAATCATAACCCATTTGACATTTTGTATGTTTTATAATTTGAGCTCAGTGGGCAAGACCTTTTACAATTATTTTTCATTTCACAATACTTTTAAGAACAGATAGCTTAGACGAAGAAAAATAACTTTCATGGCTATTTTCTAAATGGCGACCCTTAGATATGGAGAATTTAACAAGACTTTGATTCCATTCCAAAGCCCAGAGCCCTGCAAGGATAGAATTTTGTGAACTTTTCACATTCCTTAAGAATGCTTGTCAATCAAACCATCTCATTTTAGTAAGTTTCCTTCTGTGGAGTGAGGAGCTAGTATTTCCCTAAATTATCTCACATGAAGAGAAAACAAACACTGTAATAGATTTTGCTGATAGTTGTAAAGTTAAAACAACTGTATTTTTAAATTAAGCTTCAATAGCGAATATTTTCACTGGGTCAATACAGCAGGATACCAGGGTAAAAAAAAAATGCTTTTGTCAAAGTTTATGAACAAAACAGCAAAAGAAAGTCAAGATTAGAAAGAAGGAAAGGTGTATGCTCAGAGCTTAATCTACTTCTAGCTGACTTGGACCCATTGAAACTAATAATATCTAAAATTCAAAGTTCCTCTTTAAAAAAATAAAGGCAGTTCACTGTCACTCAAGCTATAGCCTCATTCAGTTACCAGGAGACAACTATTATTCCAATACACCACATCATTTTCATGAACACCATTGCCAGTTGGGGGCACGGCCATGATGAGCTGCTACTATTTGCCTTGCAGTTGCTACCAGGTGCTTAACTAGTGGGTGTATGCACCACCTTTGCAATTTGCTTCTGAAACACTGTCTCTTTGTTTATTGTGTCTTTATAAAGGAGAGCTAAGGCATTTATTACACACCTATGATGCATCAGAACTTTTCTTACACGTGGTGAAGGTGACATGGCACAGCCCAATTCTTTCTCTTTCTTTCTTTATTTCTTTTCTCTCTCTCTTTCTTTCCTGTTCTTTACTTTTCTTGCAGTCAGGGTCTCACTCTGTCATCCAAGTTGGAAGTCAGTGGCATGATCATGGATTATTGCTGCCTCAACATTTGGAGCACAGGCAATCCTGTTTCAGCCTTTCGAGTAGCTAGGACTACAAGTGAGTGCCACCACACCTGGCTAATTTTTTTAAAATTTTTGTAGAGACAAGGTTTTGGTATGTTGTCTAGGCTAGTCTTGAACTCCTGGGCTCAAGCAATCCTCTTACTCAGCCTCCTGAAGTACTAGGATTAAAGGTGTGAGCTACCTAGCCCAACCTCAACCCTTTTCTTTTAAGAGGTTTGGAAGAGTCTTCAAAAAGAAAGTGTCAGAGCTGATAGCCACCTCCACTAACTCCCGTCAAAGGTCTGAGCCCAGGCAATCTGATACCAGAGCCAATGTTCTTAATCATTATACTATATACACATCTTCAAATTTTTGGACACATGAACCTTTGGGTCTTTCTTTCTTCAGAGTAACACCCACAGTTCCCCATCTCTTTTACTGACATAGCTTCTGGTCCTCTGAGCACTTACTCCCACTGTAGATATATCATATTTGTCCATGTCAGCATCAGAGTTAAACAGATTACTGGTTTTTGAGTTGGTCAAATTCAGAGTACACTAGGATCAACCCTTCCTGTTATATGAACTCCTACCTTTCTTAAAGCAGTCAAAGACTGTACACAGATGGATTGTTGAGGGAGAATGTATGTTGTTTTTACATCCAGATACTGGCATGTATAAGCCTTTATGGTCAATCAAAATTCTCAGCTTAGGTGAGTTCCAGTCAGGTTCTCCTCATCTTAAATGTGTATCATTGCCTGAATTCAGTTTTACATTCACTCTGCTTAAATTTAACCCTGTGGGTTCAGTCCAGTGCTAATACCTGTGACCATAATTTTAATGTTGAGTCTCTCATCTGTCATCCTAGCTTCCCCTCCCAGCTTGTGTTGTCAGGTCCAATGAGCAAGTCTCTCACATTTTCACCCAAGCTCATCTGGCCTTTCTTCCAGCTGCCATATGGGCACATGTTTTGCAGAAGAACCATTTTACTTAGCCAGATGAGAATCATTCCAACTACACTCTTATCCTTCCTCCAGTCAGTGTCTTATTAATCAGGAGAACATGGAAAACTTTTTCAAGCATATTTCTGAAATCAAGATGTGCAGGATGATCAAAAAAATGTAATTTCCAAACAATTATTACTAGCATGGATTTTCTGTCATTTCTTCATGCTCATGTAGGGATACATCACAAACTTTGTGCTTGTTACTGCCTCTTGCAGCCTTGAAGAAATGACTGCATCACAGCCACACCTTTAATTTTTGATGGTGATATGATATAAAATACAAAGGGCATGGAAGGAATGCTAGAATTGAATTCTGCAAAGAAATACTCCTGTGACGCCCCCAAAATCATGTGGTTCCTCAGAGGTACAACTTATTTGGTGTGGTATCAGGAGGAATGAAAGGGTGACTTAATTAAAGGATGCCAGGAAGTGTGATTTGGGCTCACATGAGGTTGGAGTTTTCTTAGACTCGACCCCTTCAATGAAAAGTCCGATTGCTGTATTCTATTCAACCTTGCCTTTCACAGAGCTGCAGGCTTCCTGACCTGTGTCCCTCACCAACTCCATGCCTCACGAACAAATTCTGTTCCTGCTCCAAACCCCATGCCCCCAAATGTTCTCATCTTCCTTAACCCCCCTTTTCTGGAATATCTCTGTGTAGAATGTCCTCTTAAAGACACCAGACCCTAATCACAAAGGCCTGCAAGATGGGCAATGGTTCTCTGTTTACCAATCTAGCAGCCAGCTGGCCAGTGACTCAGCAGGTCATCACAACTCATGCCAAGGAAAGGAAAAGGGGAGGCACATGTCTCTTTTCATCAAGACATTTTGCTCCTGTGCATATTATTTTCTCATATATTATTGCCTTAAATTACTGATGCTGTATTTAGCTGTTGGCTATATAGTTTGGACAAGATGGTTAAATTAGTTACAAATATGTATAACTATTTGTGTTAAATATTTTGATTCATATGATTGCATTTTTGATGACTTGGTGCCTTTTGTTGAATTTTTAGAGATTATGGGACATCACAAAAGCCAATGTCTTAGGATCATTTAATAGTTTCTCTTATTAAGTTGCAAAGAATCTATAAATAGTACATTCTGTCAGGGAAATTTTTTGATCTTTCTAAAGAGGGGCTGGTAATCACATTTCTTCAGCTCTGCCAGAGTCCAGCTCCAGCGGGTCACGATTTCCTGAAGGAAGGATGGCATTGATGCAGGAGAAAAAACTTGGACCCTGACTCTGCTGCAAGCAGGACAAATACTGATTTATTGGGGGTTTTTTTTTCAACTCCTTTTATACCCTAGATTTTGGCTTGAGATGAAAACATATTTTTCATTTTCAAGGCAATTAGTTTCAATTTAACGGACCAGACAGGCAACATATCTTTGTTTATCCTGTTTTGATCTTAAAAGATTATCATCCTAAACATAACTATAAATCTTATAAACTCCTAACATTTTTTAATGATTACCATTTCTTAATGGCCATACAAAACTTACTTATTCCTATGACTATTGCATTATAAATCACTACCAAGTTCTAAGCACCATAATTATCACATAGATTAGCAAGTCACACCTGTGACCTTCACACAGCAATTTGAGATTAACTGGGGTAAAGCAACATTCTCAGGTTTTCTTAGCCACAAGTTGACCTAACTAGTTTTCCCTAATTTCACACCTGGTGTTTACAATCTGTGTCAATTATCCCCTGCCAGGGAGAATGAGTTCAACGTTTGCAAAACAAAAGGACTCCAGGACTCAAGTCACCTTAGTCACAATCCCTAACCAGAATTATAAGCCTCCTTAACAAAGGGAAGTAAAGTCAAGGGTACTCTAATATTTATGTAATTGTTAATTTCTTAAGCATAATATACCACGTGTAGAAATTAAGAAATAAAGTAAATGGAATTTTTGCATTGGAACTCTTCCTAAAAATACAAACTGTAGCTTCTCAAATTTTCCATTTAGTCACCAATCAGAAGAAAAAAAATCTTACAAGTAATTATCTACCCACACATGATGTTTAAAATCTCTATTGATAATTTCTTGGCAAGGCCAGTGAGTTCCCAACATTAAATTGAAAACTTTCTGATTTTTTAACAATTTTCCCAACTACAATGTTCAATCAAGTGATTGTATGGTTTAATACCAGGAGGCTGGGGACATGGAAACCTAGGGAGGAATTCAAATGAAGGGAAGGTAATTTTTCATGAATTCCCCTCTTGCCTTTTTGCAAGAGGTAGTGGAGGTGTGAGTGGAATTTTGCTTTCCATCCTCAGACTGTACAGAACTTTTCAGCTGCACTAATAACAAAAGTAGAAGAAGCAAGGGTCTCAGCTGCCCAGGTTCGCTTTGCAACCCAGGGTCTTCAGTTCCCTGGACTTTGTCAGCAGGCAGGCCTCCATGGCTGGCTCCCAACACTGCACTCATGCAAAAATCACACAGTGGATAGGAAACAGCTAAAGAATTCTAGTAAGAAAACCTGGCGATAATTCTCATTTCTAGTATTTACTACTTAGCCATGTGTCTTTGGCAAGTTATACTTTCTCTCTGTCTCAGTTTTCTCATTGGTGAATAGAAACAGTCACTTCAACCTAAAATGTTTGCAAGAGAATCAATTAATTTTACAAATTTATGAATATTGCATTTAATATTGCTGTCACAGAATGTGGTCAATGTATTTAATGTCCATTACTATGTCAGTCTACTCAGCTCTAGTTTAATTGTAAGTCACATGTTTTATGAGGAAAAATGGGGAAATATTCAAAGAAATATATTAATAGATGGAAAATAATACACACTATAAATGTTTAAAAGGAACTATGTTTTTAAGCATACTGAAGAAAAGGTTATTTCAATATCAGTTTCAAAATCCTGATGAATTATATAGAGGATGGTGATAGTTGTGTATCCTTGCAATTGAACAAAGAATTGGGGTAAAATAATTTAGGTTTATGAGTGAGGAAAATCAGTTAGGAACAAGGAAGTTTCCTGATTGGTGATGGTTGGAGCAAATAATAGAAGCAATTTGGAAAGTTGTAAAAACAATAGATTTTTCATCAATATTAATACTCATTAACATACTTAGATGTGATCCATCCAAAATATTTGACACAGGCTAGGTGATATTCTGAGTTCACTACTACTCTTGTGATTCTGGGATTTTATTTTCTGCCACTTAATTCTTCCCTTGAACTGAGAGATGATCTCCTTGGATGTTGAATTAGTGTACACTCCTGAGAGGCAAGTGTACGTGGCTATAAAACTGATTTATGTGTGACAGTCTCAGGGCTCCTCAATACTTTGGCTTCTTCATTTCTCTTTTTGTTTTGTTTTTGAGTTGCAGTCTCTGTCGCCCAGGCTGGACTGCAGTGGCACACTCACAGCCACCTCAGTATGGACCTGCTGGGCACCAGAAATCCTTCCACCTCAGTCTTCCAAGTAGCTAGAAATACAGGCATGGTATACCAAGTCCAGCTATTTTTAATTAGTATTTATTTTAGAGATGGGGTCTCACTATGTTGCCCAGGCTGATCTTGAACCCACAGGCTCAGGCAATCTACTTGCCTCTGTCTCTCAAACTGCTGGTATTACAGGCTGAGTCACCTAGCCCAGTCTGGTTTCTTCACTTCTAAAGAGTAGACCCTTAACTCTCTTTTGAATAATTCAAAGTCATATTCCTTTGTAATGTGGATAATTTCTGTGAGCCTCAGGTGTCTCATCTGCTCAAGGATATTGTGAGGCTTAAGTATTTGAAGTGCTTAACCCAGTGTCTGACTCAAAGTGAGTGTCTTCTCATTATTATCTCCTTCCTCCAGTTTTTAGAATAAACTAATTGGAAAAGATAAAATGGCACTACAGGTCATGTGCTTTCAATCCAGAGGGGTAGCCATTCAGACAGTACACAGTGACTTGCAATAATGCTATGTCTTCTGTTGACTTCCTAAACAGTCGAGTTTTTAAGCAGCAGAAACTGGATACTGTCTCACAGGACTTAGATGGTAAAATCCCAGGAGTGTCTTTCCTCTTTCTACTGCATATGTGCCCTGCACGGTGCTCACACTCACATTTCCATACTGATCACATTGTGTGTAGGTAGCTGATTAGACCCCCACTCCCAACTCCTCTGGATCTTCTACCTTCATATGCAACTCTAGAACCCAGTGTGAGATCAAGCATCTATGGATGCTCAATAATTTGTTGACTGGAACTTGGATGGATTTGGAGTTGATCATACTCAGTGACCTATCACAGAAACAAAGAACAGAGAACCATATGTTCTCACTCATAAGTGGACCATGAACAATTATAATTACTATAAGAAAGGGATTGGCAGTAGTGGAAAACTGTCAGGGGAGGTGGGGTGGGACTGGCAGTTGAGGGAAACTGCTAGGGGAGGGAGGGACATACCTCATCAAGGGTAACTGCATAATCAACGTTTGTATACCTAACCCTGAATTGTAACCCATATCTTTGTAATAAAAAGAATTTGTTGACTGTATACAAAACAAATGAATGATGGATGAGATGCAGTATGACATTATTATGCATAGGTTCAAGTTCAGACTCCATCTCTTAAAAAGAGTGAGATATTGGACAACTGACTCAAATCTTTAAGTCTGGTGTTCTTATCTGTAAAATGGTATGATGTACCTAATTTATAGGGTTTTATATAAACACACACACACACATTTTTTGGATATGGAGAATCCAAAAACCACCAGAATTTATTTATTAATAATTATGTATTTATTCTTACATGTTTAAACTGTAGTCACTGCCAGTGTAGCCTTTTGATGCAATACATATATCATGATGCTTTTTCCATGCTCAAAACAGTTTTTTATCTCATCAATTTTGATGAGTTTTAAAGTACATCTGCTGTTTTTTGTTTCAAGTCTTCCACATCAGCAAAACATTTCCCTTTGGGGACCTATTTCATCTGGGGAAACAAAAAAAGTCATTTGGGGTGAGATTGTGTGAATACAGAGGGGGAGAAATGAGGGCTATGCTGGCTTTGGTAAAAATCCACTGAACAATTAGAATGGTGTGGGCAGGTGTGCTGGTAAATCATCCATCATGAAATGGGCAAATGCATTAAAAGACTCTCCAAAAAAGAAAAAAAAATTCACTGAAGCTGAACACAGTCTCTCACAACAATACTAGTTGGTGCACTGATGCCGATGGGTTCTTCTCAGGAGAAGCCTGGACTACAAGGGACCTGTCCTCCAAAAAAGAATTTTAGGTTTTTTGGGGTCTCTTGTATAATATTATGCCTGACAATAAACTACGATTACTATTAGCATTATTTATCATAATGATGTTATAAAAGTAGTAGAAATATTATAACATGCATAATATTTTATTATTGTTATTTACTTTTGCTATAAATTTCATTGTTATTTATTGTTATGGTTATTGGCAGAAATGCTGGGGTGAGTCACTGATAGCCAGTTCTGCATGATCCATTCAAACTATGTGATATATATCACCCAGACCAGGCAGTCCCACCAATGTGTATTCTTGCTTTGGACTGTGCTGTGGGTAGGAAAGGCTGAACATATTTAACAGCATTGCCTTCAATTCTGCAGCCTTAAAGAAACAATCACTTCTTCCACCAAAGAAAGTTCTACAGTACTTCCTGCACACCCAGAGTTTCTTAGGGCTAAATATATGAATCATAGAGCACAAGTTATCCAATCCAAGGACCCAACGAGGGTGAACTATAAACTTCAATTAATCAATAATTCTCAGACCGTAGCATCAATCAGAATAATTTGGAAGACTTGTTTAACTAGATTGTTGTTACTGGTCTGCACTCCCTGACTCAGTAGGACCTCAATTTTTATTTCTAATAAGTTTCCACATCAGCTGATGAAAACCACTGAGTTCAAGATATGGTTGAGGTGTGTGAGTAACCAGACTTCTGAGAAGAGATGGATGTGGAAGTCATTCAACTTTGGTAAATTGCCCAAGAACTCCTGTGAAAATCAGGGTTTCCTGTTTTCAGCAGTGTTTTCAACCCTGCACTGCCCTTTCCTTACTTTATAAATTTATTGGTAGGGAAAATAGTTTCATGAA
>NW_007245809.1:0-8006 GCF_000164805.1 Carlito syrichta | reverse complement strand
GCGACAGAGCGGGATTCCAACTCAGAATAATAATACCAACCACCACCATCTCAACCACAGGCCCGTCTCAGGGGCTCAGTCAGAATCCTGGCCCTTCCAGGATGGAATGAGTGGACAGCCTGAGCCTGTGAGTTCGAGACCAGCCCAAAACCCTGGGTTCGACCTTGTCTCGGCCATCAAAAACATATCCAAATATTAGCCGGGCATGGTGTCTTAGGCCTGTCATTTCAGCCACTTGGGGCCTGAGGTGGGAGGATTGTCTGAGCCTGGCAGGTGGAGTCCATAATGGCCGTGAGCTAGCACCTGCATTCCAGCCTGTGTGACAGAGTGGGACTCCAAGTCCAAATAATAATTCTGCCACTGCCACCAGCCCTGTCACCCAGTTCGAGGAGTCACCCTCAGGGATGGGAGAGGAAAAGGCACTTTCCCACATGTCAATCATCGGAGGCTTCAAAGGTAGCCACCGGGCACATCGGCCCCACACCTTTGGCAACACTTCCCAGAAGACCTGCCTCCACCCTTCACACTCATGCCTCAGGTCAAAGACGCATGTGAGATCACGGAAGAGATGGCTCCAAGATAGGGCTGGTGTCAGGGACTGAGTGAAAAAGGGACCACCACGCATGACAATATTTTGGGGACCTTTCTCCAAGATGACATCTGCCCACTACATCCAGACTGGTTTCCGAAACCTGGGCTCAGGCCACCTCCCACCATGACCTCAGCAGGAGCTGGGCTGATGGCATTGTGCCAGGGTGCCTGGCCTGGACAAGCACGTTCTGTGAATGGGGTGATGCAAGGAATGCCCCAGGATGGAAACACCATATCCTATATAGCTAGGACCACGGGGTCCACCACAGACGACTCCGGTGTTTGCATTCTGGGGAGTGACGAGGTCTGACTATGTGTCCCAGGCTAGTCTCAAACTCCCATGCTCCTGCAGTCCCCTGCCCTGGCCTCCCAAAGCCACAGCCCGATTGTCTGCTGATTCACCATCTTTCAGGAACTCTAGGCCCAAGGCTGGGACCTCTTTCCCAAATGATCTCTGTTCATGATGATCCCAACTCCAAACACAAATGGATGCTTTTCTTTTATTTCCTTTCTCCTTGTTTTCTTTGAGTCAGAGTCGCACTCAATCACCTAGGCTGGAGGGGGGTGGTTTGCTCCCAGCCACCACAGCATTGGCCTTCTGGACTCCAGTGAACCTTTCCCCGGTCTTTGGAGGAGCCAGAATGACAGGTGCATGCCACCATGCCTACTCATTAGGGATAGATGGTAGAGATGAAGTCACGCCATGGTGCTCGGGTGGACTTGGCCCATGGGCTCAGGCCAGTCGCTGGGCTGGCCTATCAAAGTGCTGGGATGATGAGGCTGAGCCTTCGCACATGGCCTCATTGTTAATCAAAAACGAACCAGAATGCCTGGCACTGAGCACCATGTCTAGAATCCCAGCGATCTGGGAAGCTGAGGCAGGAGGATGACTGGAGCCCCAGAGCCCAAGGCCCCGTCTCTTCACCCATACAAACAGGGGTCTGGGGTCAAGATGCCTGTCATCCCATCTACTCTGGAGGCTGAAGCGGGATGATCACTGGAGCCTGCAATTTCAAAGTTGGTGGTGAGAGACAGTTGTGTCTACAGGACCCAGCCTAGGCCACAGAGCCAGACCCTATCTCCAAAATCATCAGAATCATACACAGATTCTCAACTACACATGATGTGTTCACAAGACAACTAGATTTAGAGTCAGGAAAAATGTGATTGGGGAAAGAAATGTCCCTGGGTGACGGACGTATCCCTGGGCTTTCTTAGATGAAGGTCCTCGTTTCCAAGTCAGAGGGTCATCCTGCCTGGGGCACACTTCTCACCTTGGAGAGAAGAGCCAGCAGGAACCTGGCCAGGATGCCTCAGGAATTCTTGCACCAAAGCAGGGGCAGATATTGAGGGGGTTGGGTCTGGAAACTACCGAGCTTGGGGGAATCTCACGTGTGATGTTGGTGAGGAGGGAAAGACTGAGGGCAGAATGTTTGCAGAAAAATGGATTTCTTTCTTTTTTCTTTTCTTTCTTTCCTTCTTTCTTTATTTCTTTCTTCCATCCTCCCTTCCTTCCTTCCTTTCTTTCTTCCTTCCTTTCTTTCTTTCTTTCTTTCTTTTCTTTCCTCTTTAGGTTGCCAAGGCTGCTCTCAAACCACCCAACTCGGGTCATCATCTGGGCCTGGGCCTCCCAAACTGCTGCAATCACAGGCTTTCCATTTGGTCGACATCCTGGTCTTCCTGCCTGCTCTTGACCTCTAGACCAGAGGCAATGCTCCTGCCAAGATCTGCCCTCACCCAAGTTTTTCTAAGTTTTACTTGGGGTCAAGGTGGGAGGTTGCAATGGTGTCCAGCTTGGTCTCGAGTACCTGGGCTCCAACTATATTCCCGTCTCAGCCTCCCCCAGTGCCGAGGAGACAAGTGTGAGTCACCCGGGTGTCCCCATCACACTGAAGGATTGAGAGTCACGAGTCACTCTCTGCCTTTCCTTGAGGCAGGACCTGGGAGGAGCATGTGATCCACCCTGGGGAACGAAGTGGGTGGAGGGGTGGGTGCCCTGGCAGAGACACACCCCTGCATCAGTCACTCCCCCCAGAGAGGACTTGGTGGATGACTCCGGCCACCCACTCCAGGGCCCCAGGTTATCATAAGGAATTGGGGTGTGAGGTGGGGCCCCAAGAGAGGTGTGGAGCTGGGCACAGGGGCTCACTTGTGTCATCCTGGCTTTCTGTGAGGCCTAGGTGAGCAATGGTCTGAGTCCCAGGGTTCGAGACCAGCCCAGGCACCTCGGCGTGACCTCGTCTCTACAAGATGCCAAAAAAAATGAGCTGAGCATGGTGGCTCACGCCTATCGTTCCATATACTTGGGAGGCCATGGCAGGAGGATTGCCTTAGCCAAGCCGATGGAGGCCACAGTGGCTGGAAGTGGGCCCCTGCACTCTGGCCTGGGCAACAGAGAGGGACTCCGACTTAGAATAATAATACCAACCACTACCACCACCACAACCACAGACTGGGCTCAAGGGCTCCTCCTGGCAACATGGCCCTTGGGAGGCCGAGGAAAGAGGATGGCCTGAGCCCCTGGTTCATCTCCTGCTCAGGACATGGGGTGAGACCTCGTCTCAGTCATCAAAAATAAATCCAAAGATTAGCTGGGTGTGGTGGTGCAGGCCTGTGATTCCAGCCACTCGGAGGGCCGAAGCAGGAGGATTACCTTAGTTTGACAGGAGGAGTCAGCATTGGCCATGAGTATGCCCCTGCACTCCAACCTGAGCAACAGAGCGGGATTCCAACTCTAAATAATTATAATCACCACTACCAGCACCACCACCACTGCTGACAGCCAGGACGAGGAGTCAACTTCAGGGATGGGAGTGAAAAGGCATTTCCAGCCTGTCATTCACGGAAGTTTTCAAAGATTGCCACCAGTCACTTCCGTCATGCACCTTCAATCACATGTCCCAGAAGCCCTGCCTCCACCCTCCACATCGTGTCCCATGGCAAAGAGTGTGAGCTCATGGAATAGACAGTGCCGAGTTATGGTGACCATTGGGCACAGAGCGATCAAGGCAGTCTGGCAATACTGCATCCAGTCTTGGTTCCAGTCACCCGGTCTACCACGTTCAGGTGGGTAGAGGACACCTTCCTCTGCTGGTCAGTCCATCGTCACCCTACCACTCAGACATTTCCCTGGGGAGCCGTGGATTCCAACTGTGACGCACGTTGGGGGTGCCTTTTTTGTCGCTGGAGACTGTCACTTTGGCTGGGGCATGGCGGCATGAACTTGGCTTCCAGGAACTCGACCTGCTGTGCTCAGGTTGTCTTTCCACCTCATTCTCTGAGTAGCTGGGATTCTAGCTGCCACCATGCAAGACTCGATTTTGGGGACCTCTTGGCGAGATGAGTTCTGGCCACATCGCCTGGGCTGGTCTCTGAACCCAGGTCTCAGGCAGCCTCCCACATCAGGCTCCCAGGGCTCGGAGCTTTGGCCGTGAGCTATGGTGCCTGGCCTGTGCTTGCACGTGCCATCAGCATGGACGATGCAAAGGCATGCCCAGGGATGGAGGCCACTGCATTCAGTGTAGCCTGGCCCAAGGGCACTACCACACACGACTTGTGTGTTTACATTCCAGGGAGAGATGAGTCTCGCTACATGACCCAAGTTGCTCTCAAACTTCTGGGCTCCAGCGGTCTCCCACCTCAGCCTCCCAAACCACAGCCTGATTATCTCCTGATCCACCATCTTTCACGAACTCTACACCCAAGGCTGAGACCTCCTTCCCTAATAATACCTGTCTGTTCACAATAATCCCAACTGCATACACAAATGGATGATCTTCTTTCATGTCCTTATGTTTTTATAGTGGAATCTCACCCCATCTCTCTGGTTGGAGGACAGTGGCTTGCTCCCAGACACCGTAGCCTCTCCTTGCTGGGCTCCAGTGACCCTCCCCTCAAGACTTCTGAGTAACCAGAATGACAGGTGAGCACAACCACGCCCAGCTCATTTGGGATGGAGGTTAGAGACAAGGTCTCACTGAGTGGCCCAGGCACATTTTGGACCTATGGGTTCGGGCTGGCTACAGACCTTGGCCTCCCAATGCACTGGGATGACGAAGTTGTGGATGAGAGCCAGGCATCTCTCCTTCTTCGAAAACAAACCATAAAGCCAAGCATGGTGGCCCAAGCTTGGAATCCCAGCGCTCTCGTATGTTGATTGAGGAGGATGGCTCGTGCCCAGGAGCCCAAGGCCAGTACGTACCACACAGGAGACCCTGTCTATGTACCCATCCAAACAGGGAGTCTAGGGTTGTGGTGTACCTCATCCCGGCCACTCCAGAGGCTGAGGTGGGAGGATCACCAGAGCCCACGATTTTGATGCTGTTGGTGAACGATGGTCATGTCCCCGGGCCGCAGCCTGGGCCACAGAGCCAGAACCTGTCTCCAAAATCATCAGAATTGTACATAATCTCAACTGTGCTTGGTGTTTTCAAAGGGTGAAAGGCTTGAAAGCCAGAAAAAATGGAACTGGGGAGGAAGAAATGTCCCTGGGTGAGGTTTATGTCCCTGGCCTTTTTTGACTGAAGGTCCTTGTTGCCAAGTCAGAGGGATGGGCTTCCTGGAGCACATTTCTCACCTCCGAGAGGAGAGCCGGCAGGAACCCAGCCAGAGATCCTCAGGAAATCCTGCACCAAAGCAGGGGCAGTCATTGGGGAGGTTGGTGCAGAAACGTGCCAATCTTTGGGGACCCTAACATATGGGGGGTTGAAGGGGAAGCTCTAAGAAGAAAGTTTGCAGGAAAATGCATTTCTTCTTTACTTTCTTCCTTTTTCTTTCTTTATTTTCCTCTCTTTTGTTTCCACACTAGGTAGCCCTGGCTGCACTCACACCTCCCAACTCAGGCCTTGCTCTCGTCCTCAGCCTCCCAAACTGCTGTGGTCACAGGCTTTCAATTTGGTAAACACCCTGGTCTTCCTGCCTGGTTTTTAACTCTGGGCCTGAGACAATCCTCCCACCAAGGCCTGCCCTCACACAAGATTTTCTGTGTTTTGCTTGGTCATGAGTTGGGGGATTGCTATGGTATCCAGCTTGGTCTCAGTTCTCTGGATCTGGACATCTTCCCATCTTGGCCTTCCAGATGCTGAGGAGACAGGCGTGAGTTGCCCTGCCAGCCACCACCAGACGGTTTGAGAGTGACACCCTCCCTTTCCCTGAGGCTACCCCTTGTAGGAGTGAATGGGTCCACCTGGGGAACGAGGTGGGCAGAGGGGTGGACACCTCAGTGGAGACATGCCACTACTCCAGGCACTGCCCCCAGGATGGCCTCGGCAGGTGACTCCAGCTGCTCTCTCCAGGGTCTGATGGCAGCAAGACTTGCAGTTGGGCCCTGAGAGGGATGTGGAGGATGGGTGTGCGGGCTCACGCCTGTCACACCTGTGGTTGGGATGCCAAGGTGAGAGGATGGCCACAACCCCTGGTTCTATACCAGACCAGGACACTGGGCAAGACCTCATCTCGGCCATCAAAAACAAATCCAAATATTAGCTAGGCATGGTGGAACAGACTTGTGGTTCAAGCCACTCAAGGGGGCGAAATGGGAGGAATGCCTGAGATAGGAAGGTGGAGTCTGCAATGGCCATTTGCATGCCCCTGGGCTCAAACCTGGGACTTAACTAGCTAGCTATCTATGTAGGCAACTGAATTTAAAAGCTGAATTTACTAGCTAGCCAGCTGGCAAGCAATCTGACTTAACTAGCTTTTTAAATTGCTAGTCAGCTGTCTAGTCAGCTGATTTCGCAAGCAGACTTAAATAGCTAGCCAGCTGGTTAGCCAACTAACGTAACTAGCTGATTTATCTAGCTAGTCAGAGGGTAATCCAGCTGACTTAAATAACTTGGTACACAGCTAGCCAACTGGCTATCCAGTTGACATAGCTAGCAAAATTAACCAGCTAGCCAGCTGGGTAGACAGCTAAATTAACTAGCTACTTGCCTAGTTAGCCAGCTGGCTAGCCAGCTGACTTAACTAGCTAGCCAACTGGATAGCCAACTGACTCAACTAGCTGACTTATCTAGTTAGCCAGCTGGCTATCCATCTGAGTTAACTAGCTCGCTACCTAGCTAGCCACCTGGCTAGCCAGCTGAATTAATTAGCTGATTTAATTAACTAACCAGCTGCCTAGTCACATGACTTAATTAGCTTGCTACGTAGCTAGCCAGCTGGCTAGCCAGCTGACTAAAGTAGCTGATGAATAAGCTGACCTGCTTACTAACCAGTTAAATTAACTAGCTTGCTACGTAGCTAACCAGCTGGCTAGCCAGCTGACATAACTAGCTAAATTAGCTAGCTAGCCAGCTGGCTAGTTAGCTGACTTAACTAGCTTACTTAACTTGCTAGCCAGCTTTCTAGCCGGCTGATTTAACTAGCTTGCAACCTAGCTACCCAGCTGGCTAGATAGCTGACTTAACCAGCTGACTTAACTTGCTAAACAGTTGGCTAGCCAGCTGACAAGTAGCTAGCTACATAGCTAGACAGCTGGTTGGCCAACTGACTTAACTAGCAAACTTAAAAAGCTAGCAAGCTGGCTAGCCAGCTGACTTAAAAAGCTGACTTCACCAGCTAGCCAGGAGGCTAGCCAGCTGACTTAACTAGCTAGCTACCTAGCTAGCCAGCTGGGTAGCCAGCTGAATTAACTAGCTAGCCAGCTGGCCAACCAGCTGACTTAACTAGCTTGCTACTTAGCTAGCCAGCTGGCAAGTCGGCTGACTTAACTAGTTGGCATAACCAGTTTGCCAGTTGGCTAGCCAGCTGACTCAACTAGCTGACTTAATTTAGTTAGCCAGCTGGTTAGCAAGCTGACTTAACTAACTCTGTACCTAGCTAACCAGTTGGCTAACCAGCTGATTTAAATTGCTGACTTAATTAACTAGCCAGCTGGATACCCAACTGACATAACTAGCTCCCTACCTACCTAGGCAGCTGGCTAGCCAGCTGACTTAACTAGCTGACTTAAATAGCTGGCCTGCTTGCTAGCCGGCTGAATTAACTAGCTTGCTACAAAGCTAGCCAATAGGCTAGCCAGCTGACTTAACTGGGTGACTTAACTAGCTAGTGAACTGTCTAGCCAGCTGACTTAACTGACAAACTACCTGGTTAGCCAGTTGACTAGTCAGCTGACTTAACTAGGTGATTTAACTAGCTGACTTAACTAGACAGCTGACTTAACAAGCTAGCTACAGAGATAGCCAGCTGACTTAACTAGAAGCTTATATTGCTAGCCAGCTTGCTAGCAAGCAGACTTAACTAGGTTGCTACCTAGCAACACAGCTGCCTAGACAGCTGACTTAACCAGCTGACATAACTTGCTAGCCAGCTGCCTAGTCTCTGACTTAACTGACTGACTTCACCAGCTAGCCAGCTGGTTAGCCAGCTAACTTAACTAGTTAGCTCCCTACCTAGCCAGCTGGCTACTCAGG
>NW_007245808.1:0-9840 GCF_000164805.1 Carlito syrichta | reverse complement strand
CACATTACTAGACTTCAAATGTTACTATAAAGCTACAATAATCAAAACAGCTTGGTATTGGTATAGGAACAGGCATATAGACCAATGGAATAGAATTGAGATTCCAGAAGCAAAACCTCAATTTCTCAACCAATTCATCTTCAACAAAGCCTCCACCACCTACCACTGGGGAGAGGAGAACCTATTCAGTAAATGGTGCTGGGAAAACTAGCTGACCACATGCAGAAGACTCAAACAAGACCCCTATCTATCCCCATACACAAAAATTAACTCCAAGTGGATCAGAGACCTAAATGTAAAATCTCAAACCATAAGAACCTTAGAAAATGAAGGACATACCCTTATGGAAATTGGAACTGGTATCCAATTCCTGAACAAAACCCAAAACTCACAGGCCATAAGAGATAGGATAGACAAGTGGGACCTCATTAAACTGACAATCTTCTCAAAGCCAAAGAAACCATGAAGAGAGCTGAGAGACAGCCTACAGACTGTGAAAAAGTATTTGCCAACTCCAGGTCTGACAAAGGCTTAACATCTTGGATCTACAAGGAACTCAAATGTGCTGAAACGAAAAAAACAAACAACCCCATTATAAAATGGGCAAATGATATGAACAGACACTTCTTAAAGGAAGACATCTGATCAGTCAATAGACACATGAAGAAATGTTCAACCTCACTAATCATCAGGGAGTTGCAAATCAAAACCACATTGAGATACCATCTAACTCCAGTCAGAATGGTAATTATCAATAACTCAAAAAACAACAGCTGCTGGAGAGGGTGTGGCAAAAAGGGAACACTTCTACACTGTTGGTGGGAGTGTAAACTAGTGCAACCTCTGTGGAAAGCAGTGTGGTGATTCCTAAAAGCTCTAAATATCAACCTCCCATATGACTCCACAATCCCCCTACTGGGAATATGCCCTGAGGAACTGCAATCACCCTATAAAAAAGATACCTGCACACGTATGTTTATCGCAGCATTGTTCTCAATAGCAAGAACCTGGAAGCAGCCATACTGTCCATCAAAAGAGGACTGGATTTTTAAAAATGTGGTATGTATACACGATGGAATACTACACAGCCATAAAAAAAACCCCAAAATCATGAATTTCACAGCAACCTGGATGGAACTAGAGTCTATAATACTGAATGTGAATGATCTTTCAGAGAAACAAAGATCTGAGTATCACATGTTCTCACTCATATAGTGGACCTTGATTATCCAACGTATTACCATAAGTAACTGAATGACAGTGGTGGAAAATTATGGCGGGTAGGGGAAGGGAGATGGGATTAATTGTAGTAAACATCTGTCTGGGGACATGGAGACACCTCTTAACAAGGGTACCTGAACGAGGCATATTTGTATACCTAACCCTTAACTGTACCCCACAATACCATAATAAAATATTGATTATAAAAAAAAATAAAATAAAAATAAAGGACAGACGCTTATGTGTCAACAGGACTGCTCCCCTCTGGAAGCACTAGAGAGAAACTTTTCCCTTGCCTTTTCTAGCTTCTGGAGGCTCCTCAGTTTCCTTGACTCACTGCCTCTTCCTCCATCTTCAATGTGCATCTTTCCAATTTATCCTTTTTCTAACTTATGCTCTCCTACCTCTCTTACATGAGAATCCTTGTGATGACAGTGGGCTCTTCCAGACAACATGTAATCATCTCCCATCTAAAGGTCCTTAGCCTAATCACATTTGCCCTGTAAGATGACTTATAGGCTTTTGGGGATTACAGTGAGGATGCCTTTGGAAGACCAGCATTCTGTCTACTGCATGTGATAAGCCTAAGTTCAACGACAGTAGATGTTGTCAAACTATGTTCTTAAATGGTGGTTAAAATTAGCCTCCCAATAAGAATGTCTGGTATTTCTTTAAGGTCTTTGCCAAGACTCAGTACCTTTTGTTTATTTTTCTTTCTTTTTAGTCATTCTGACAAGGATGTGTCTGTTTGAAGTTTGTGTATCAAGGGGTTAGGGATGAAATTATGCTGAGTTTTGTTAGGGTATGTGGTGAGACTTGATGGAATGGATTGTAAATAATAGTAACAAGAATAATAAAAACAAGAAAAATAGAAAATTACAAAGATATCAACCCAAGAGCAGGTCAGTGGCAGCTGTGGTATCTGATATATAACCCTCTTGTGTTGAGGTAGAATCCTTGACACACAGAGGGTCTGTCTATACTCTTCATAAATTGTGTCTCCATTTGACCATCACTCTTAGGGGAGGAACTTACCCTTGGAATTTCTGTTGAAAGCAGTCATGAGGGAGGAAGGACTGGTTTTTGAAGAATATATACTCTCTCTTTTCTCTTTCTCTTTCTTTTCCCATATATATATATACATATATATGTATATATATGTGTGTGTGTATACACACACACATGCCCAAACATACAAATTTGCACAAGCATATGTACAAGTGCATATATATATTAAATATAAGTTATATATACTTGCATCCTGTGGATATACACATATGTATATATTTAAGCCTCATAATGTACAGAAGGTGCCATGTATGCACATTTTAAGAAAGAAAAATCTATTAAAATTGTAATAATCAATACTTAATATATACCAATAATAAAAGAAGAATACAAGTCACATTTGACTTCTGCAATTACAAGTGGTACTCAAAGTGGTTGCCATCAGCATGTATATAATATATAGATAACTGCTTAAAACGTGTATACATTTTTTGACACTCATGGTATTATATATATATATAATATATACACACACACATATAAATATATACACATACATACATATATATATATCACACACGTACGCACACACAAACGTATATGGTCTATGTATTTCCCTATCCAACAGAATTGAGGCTTCAGCAAATGAAAAGATAAAGACCATGAGATTCTTCATCCAAGACCTGTGAGTAGTCCTGGAAAAAAGAGATACAGGCAGCATTGGGCAAGCACCACCTCTCCGGGGACCCACACCCAGACATACAGAATGGGTGAGCAGGAAGATCCTCAGGAACCGAGGGCAGGTGTGGGTGCAGCAGTACCAACATGAAAGGGTGTCTGTCCTGGGAAATGGGGCTCTGGTTAGATATGAGGTGCAGGCTCTCTGCCCTCAAGGAAAGCCTCAGTCCCACAGCTCTGTGTGCACCACCAATGCTGTTATATCATTATATTGTTATTGCTTTGTATCTTCCACAGTACACAGCTGAGTGCTAACATGGGGAAAAATGGAAATCTTGTAAAAGACAGAAGGAAGTCACGCAATCCTATATATGTAAATTGTGACCTAGAAAAGTCATCATAATAGTACAAGTGATTCTCAGTTACTTATCAATCATATTCCATGAATGTCATTATTTTATTACATTTATTATGTCTTCCTCTCCCTGTTTACACACACACATACACACAGATATATGCAAATATAAACACATACAGTTAGAATACTATTTAACCTTTAAAAATAAGAAAATCCTACCACTTACAAAACATGAATGAACTTGGAGGACATTAGGCTAAGTAAAAAAATCAGACATAGAAATACAGATACTGCATAAACTCACTTATATGTGGACACTATGAAAGTGTAATTCATAGAAATAGAGAGCAGAAGGGTGTTCATTGTGGGGGAAAAGAAAAGACTCACAGATAGATTTGGTCAAAGATACACAGTTTCAGGTATGTGGGATGAGTAATTTATAGTGATTTGATGTAAAGTGTGGTGCCTATAAAAATACTGTATTGTGTACTTAAAATTTGCTAAAAGATTAGCTCTTAAGTAATCTAAGAAAAAGATAATAACTATGTGAAGTCATGGATATGTTACTTAGCTTGGCCTTACTAATCATTTCACAGCATATATATGTATAAAATATCATTTGAGTTAAATAAATACAATTTTTATTTAAAAAATTGAAACACGGAGGATGCTGACAAGATGGCGACCAGACTGGTTGGACTGTGAGAGTCTCCGCAAAAGCCAGTGTCCATAAAGACTCTCTGTGTGAGAGAGTGTAAGTCTATCTGAGGGGAGACTTGGGTTCATACACCTGGGACCCCACTCTGAAGGTGACTGCAGGCCGCCACTGCCCTGAGATTGGAGTCAGGGGCCTGCAAGATTGCATGCTGTTCACTGGACTCTCCTGAGAAGAGTCTGCTGCATCCAGCTGATTGTCATTGCCTGGCGATTGGCCCACACCATCACCTGTCATAGAAGATCGTCTGGAGCCCTGGATCCAATCAGTGGAGAGAGAAGATTGGGGAGAGCTGGAGAGGAGCCCCAGGCCTGGTGAAGAAATGCCAACTGCAGCCATTTTCTCTGTTCCAGGACCAGGCAGAGACCTGCATTGTGCCATCCAGCTCCTCCCAGCCTCCAATATGGGACCAAAGGTAATCTCATCAAACTGTGAGAGACAGAAGTCTCTCCCCCATGCTGGATCAGACACAGACAGGTCAGATCTGAGTGGCAGGTTTGACAAGCAGCAAGCTAGGTGAATCCAGATCTGATTCACCCTCCTTCGACACTAGGCTTGGGACATCTGACCGCTGTAAGCCCCTTACTTGCTGAGAGCCTGAGATCAGAGCTGAAAGGATGTTGGACCTATAGGAATAACCTCAGAGAGAGTTTGGGTCCTTGTTTTTATTTTTATTTTTTGTCTGTTTGTTTTGCTCATCTTTGTTTGTTTTTTGTTTTAGTTTTTTTCTCTCTTTCTTTCTGTTTTTGATAACATTTTTGTATTTGCTTTGTTTCTGTTATTTTACTGACTTTTTTCTGTAGACTTCCTCTTTGCATGGGAAGAGTACATCAACAGGGAGGTTTCTGTTGCTTTGTGTGTTTGTATGATTGTATGTTTTAGGTTTTTTTTCACATTTTTCTATCTTTGTGTCTCTTTTCATTTGTTAGTTGGTATGTCTGTCTGTTTTCCCTCTTATTCTTCTTGCTTTCAACCTTCCTCTTGTCCCCTCTTCTTCCTTTATCCATTATTTTCCTTCTTCTTACCTCATTTTGCTTTCAGGGAGCAAACTTATACCCCCACTGCATGAACAGATTGTAAGACAGTGAGAAGTAGGTTCCAGGGTTCACATACACCTGTTGGTGATTACTGGGATCCACAGATTGATTTTGAATCATAGCTCTCCCCTCAATTAAATCTCAAAACTTCAAAAACTGCAGCCCCCAACACACAGTCCAGCTTCAGAATTGAACAAAGCCAGAGAATTCACATAAGGAAGAATAGGAAATTGAGTAAACAGAAGTAGAAGCAACCCCACCCTCCCTGAACAACAGAATAAAAGAAGATGAAAAAATGGGGGGGAAATCACACAAATGAAGAAAAACAAAAGAAGTATATGGGTCTCAGACCCCTGGGAGGTCAGACACTAAGAAAACAGAATTTCGAATGTGAACAATGAAGAGTCCCCAGAATGACTGGTCTCAAACTACAAACCTAGATATCAAGACATTAATAGAGATAATAAATAGAATTGAGGAGAGACAAGTGAAAATAGGAAGGAGGTGATAAATGAGATAGCAGCAGTAAAGTATATTGGGAATGAAATAAATAACTAACAAGTATGGAAAGCAGAATTAGCCAAGCAGAAGAAATAATCTCAGAGATTGAGGACTAAAATATGGAACTGACCCAAACTGTCAAAAACTGAAAAGAAGCTTAAAAAGACAGAACAAAACCTTCAAGAGATCAGCAATTATTTCAAGAGGCCAAACCCAAAATTAATTTGACTTCCTGAGACAGAAAGCGAGACAGAGACCACCATGGAAAACACATTCCATGAAATTATTCAAGAAAATTTTCTTCATCTCATCAGTGGCACATCCAATCAAACAAAGGGGAATCAGAGAACTCCTGCAAGATAGCAAAAAAGAAGACCAACTCCTAGACACATAGCAATTTGCCTAAACAAAGTAGGTATAAAAGAAACAATTTTAAAGGCAGCAAGAGAAAAAGATCAGACTACTTACCAGGAAAGACCAATTAGAATAGCAGCAGATTTATCTACAGAAACACTTCAGATTAGGAGAGCTTGGAGCCCAATCTTCAAAGTTCTTTTTTTCTTCATATTTTTATTTATTTATTTATTTATTTATTTTTCCAACAATCAATATTTTTTATTATGATGTTGTGGGGTACAGTAAAGGGTTAGGTATACAAATACGTTTCATTCGGGCACCTTATTGATTAGAGGTGCTTCCCCATCCCCAGACAGATATTTGCTTGTTAATCCCATCTCCAACCCCCCATAGTTTCCCACTACTGTCAGTCATTTTCTTATAGTATTACATTGGATGTTCAAGGTAAATTATATGAGTGAAAACATGTGATACTCGTACCTTTGCTTTTGTGAGAGGTCACTCAGTATCATAAACTCTAGTTTCATCCAGGTTGCTGCGAAATTCATGATTTTGTTATTTTTTTATGGCTGCGTAGTATTCCATCGTGTATATGTACCATATTTTTCTAATCCAATCCTCTTTTGATGGGCAGCATGGTTGCTTCCAGGTTCTTGCTATCGTGAACAATGCTGCGATAAAAATACATGTGCAGGTGTCTTTTTTGTAAAGTGATTTGTGTTCTTCTGGATATATTCCCAGTAGGGGGATTGTGGGGTCATATGGGAGGTAGATATTTAGAGCTTTTAGGAATTGCCACACTGCTATCCACAGAAGTTGCACTAGTTTACACTCCCACCAACAGTGTAGAGGTGTTCCCTTTTCGCCACACCCTCTCCAGCAGCTGATATTTTTTGAGTTGTTGATAATTGCCATTCTGACTAGAGTTAGGTGGTATCTCAGTGTGGTTTTGATTTACATCTCCCTGATGATTAGTGAAGTTGAACATTTCTTCATATGTCTGTTGGCTGCTTCAATGTCTTCCTTTGTGAAGTGTCTGTTCATGTCTTTTGCCCATTTTATAATGGGGTTATTTGTTTTTTTCTTTTCAGCATGTTGGAGTTCCTTGTAGATCAAAGATGTTAAGCCTTTGTCTGACCTCATGTTGGCAAATACTTTTTCCCAGTCTGTAAGCTGTCTCCCAGCTCTCTTGATGGTTTCTTTGGCTTTGCAGAAGCTTGTCAGTTTAATAAGGTCCCACTTGTCTATCCTCTCTCTTATGACCTGTGGATTTTGGGTTTTGTTCAGGAATTGGAGGCCAGTTCCGATTTCCATGAGAGTATGTCCTTCATTTTCTAAGGTTCTTATGGTTTGAGGTTTTACATTTAGGTCTCTGATCCATTTGGAGTTAACCTTTGTGCATGGGGATAGATAGGGGTCCTGTTTCAATCTTCTGCATGTGGTCAGCCAGTTTTCCAAGCACCATTTACTGAATAGGTTCACCTCTCCCCAGTGGTAGGTGGTGAAGGCTTTGTTGAAGATGAGTTGGTTGAGAAATTGAGGTTTTGTTTCTGGAATCTCAGTTCTATTCCATTGATCTACATGTCTATTCCTATACCAATACCAAGCTGTTTTGATGATTGTAGCTTTATAGTAGAGTTTGAAGTCTGGTAGTGTGATACCCCCTGCTTGGTTTTTTTTTGCTGAGAATTATTCTAGCGATTCTTGGATGTTTGTGTTTCCATGTGAATTCCTGTGTTGTTTTTCTAGGTCTGAGAAGAATGTTGCTGGTTATTTGATGGGTATTGCACTGAATTTGTAGATTGCCTTAGGTAAGATGGACATCTTCCCAATGTTGATTCTTCTGATCCATGACCATGGGAAAGTTTTCCACTTATTTGTGTCATCTTTGATTTCTTTGAGCAGTGTTTTGTAGTTTTCATTGTAAAGGTCTTTCACATCTCTGGGTAGGAAGATGCCAAGGTATTTCATTTTTTATGGCTATTGTGAATGGAATTGTGTTTTTTATTTGGGTTTCTGTTTGTTTATTATTGGTGTAGAGAAATGCGATTGTCTTTTGTATATTTATTTTGTATCCTGAGACTTTGCCAAAGGCCTTTATCAGTGTAAGGAGGTTTTTGACACATTCTCTTGGGTTTTCAAGGTATACAATCATATCTTCTGCAAAGAGAGATAATTTGATTCTCTCTTTTCTTATTTGGATACCCCTGATTGCCTTCTCTTCTCTGATCGCTTGAGCCAGGACTTCCAATACTATGTTGAACAGGAGGGGTGAGAGTGGGCATCCTTGTTTTTTTCCAGTTTTCAGGGGAAATGGTTCCAATTTTTGTCTGTTTAGGAGTATGCTGACTGTGGGTTTCTCATGGATGTCTTTTACTATTTTGAGGTATGTTCCCTGTATGCCTAGATGTTCAAGGGTTTTTATCAAGAAGGGGTGCTGGATTTTATCAAAAGCTTTTTCTGCATCTAATGATATAATCATGTGGTTTTTGTTTTGACATCTGTTGATGTATTTAATTACATTTATGGTTTTACGTATGTTGAACCAGCCTTGCATCCCAGGAATGAAGCCTATTTGGTCATGATGGATGATTTATGAGACGTGTTGTTGAATTCTGTTCGCTAGGATCTTGTTGAGAATTTTAGCATCTATGTTCATCAAAGATATTGGCCTGTAGTTCTCTTTCTTTGTTGGATCTTTACCTGGCTTGGGTATCAATGTAGTGGTGGCTTCGTAAAATTATTTATGGAGAGTTCCATCTTTTTCAATCGCCTGGAATACCTTCAGTAGGATTGGAATCAGTTCCTCCTTAAATGTCTTGTAGAATTTTGCTGGAAAGCCATCTGAACCAGGGCTTTTTTTTTTTTTTTTTGTAGGTAGTTTTCTTATTATGTAATCGATTTCTTTGATTGTTATTGGTCTATTTAGGGTCTCAATTTCTTCTGTTTCCAAACTAGGTAGGTTGTGTGATGTCAGAAAGTCCTCCATTTCCTTAAGGTTTTCAAGTTTCTTTCCATACAAGTGTACGTAGTAGTCTCTAATGATCTTTTATATTTCTTCAAGGTCAGATGTGACTTCATCTTTTGTGTTTCTGATTGTGCTTATTTGGGTTTTTTCTCATTTTTTCTTGGTCAGTCTAGCTAGGAGACCTTCATTCTGTTTATCCTTTCAAAGAATCAACTTTTTGTTTCATTGATTTTTTTGTATTATCTTTTTGTCTTCTATGTCCTGGATTTGGGCTTTTATTTTGATGATCTGGATTCTTCTGCTGAAATTAGGGTTTTGGTGATCTTGCTTTTCCAGCTTCCTTAGGTGACTTGTTAGTTTGCATTCCTTCCATTTTCTTCATGTGTGTTTGTAGGGATATAAATTCCCCTCTTACTTCAGCTTTTAAGGTATCCCCGAGACTTTGGTAAGATGTTTCTTCATTTTCATTTGTTTCCAGGTATCTTTTGATCCCTGCTTTGATTTCTTCATTGACCCAGGAGTTGTTTAGCATCATACTGTTTAGTGTCCATGTCTTTGTGGCTTTTGGGGGCACTTTGAAGGTGTCAATGTTTATTTATATTCCACTGTGGTCTGAGAAGGTGCATGGCAGAATTTCAGTCCTTTTAAATTTGCTTATAATTCATTTATGTCCAATTATGTGGTCGATCTTAGAATACGTTCCTTGTGGTGATGAGTAGAATGTGTATTCTGTGGTCTTTGGATTTAGTGTTCTGTAGTTAACAATTAAGTCCATTTGGTCCAGAGTCACATGGAGGTTCCGGATCTCCTTGCTGATTTTTTGTCCTGATGATCTGTCTAGGGTTGTGAGTGGGATATTAAAGTCCCCAGTTATGATGGTGTTAGAGTCAATATCTTTCTTTAGTTTTCCTAGAAGTTGCTTTATGAAAGTTGGTGCACCTCTGTTGGGTGCATATATGTTTAGGATAGATATTTCCTGTGGATGGAGTGAACCTTG
>NW_007245807.1:6350-8271 GCF_000164805.1 Carlito syrichta | reverse complement strand
CTCAGGAACTATTTCCATAGGAGCAGACCACAGTGCAAACTCATTTCAAGCTCTGATTTCACGTTTATCTGTGTCATCTGCTTCATTCACTTCTACCAACCTGGGGGTCTTGCTAATATGTTGTGTCTCCAGGGCTCTTTGCTTCACTCCAGAGAGATGGTCAGGTCTGGCTTAGAGACAGCAAAACCTGTTTTATTAGAAAAAATTAACATGACACTTGCTGGGATTCTCCTATTACATTCCTAGTACTATATACAGGAAAGAATACACGAATCCGGGCTTGGTAGCTCAGCCTGTAATCCCACCCTTTGGGAGGCTGAGGTGAGTGAATTGCCTGAGCCAACAGGTTCGAGACCCACCTGGGCAACTTGGTGAGATTCCCATCTCCACAATAAATAAAAAATTGGCCGGGTATTGTACCGCGTGCCTGTGGTTCCAGCTACTTTGGAAGGCTGAGGCAGAAGGATCGCCAGAACTCATCAGGTCGAGTCTGCGGTGGCTGGGAATGGCCACTGCACTCCAGTCTGGGTGACAGAGTGAGACTCCAGCTGAAGAAAAAAAATACACTAAACAAGATTGTGCAAAATTAATTCCCAAATATTGTTTTTCCAATGAACCTTTAAAACATTTCAGAATAATTTTAAGATTGTAGGTCCTTAGCTCAGCACTAGTGAATCAAAAATAGATGGCAGCTATTGGATTTTAAGGTGTGGTGAACAATATACATATATATATTTTGTCTCTTTAGAGCAGGATTTATTGAGTTTACTGAAAAGTTCCCAGAAAAGGAGCGACCCAAGGCGGTTGCCAAGCAATAATATTTTATTCCCCAAAATTTCTGGACTTACCACTAATATACTGTGAAGGGCACAGATCATTTCAAAATAGGGAAAACTTCATGAAGCTGAAACTCATTTGTGCAAAGCAGAAACTCACATAAAACATTCTACAAAAGAACATGAAATTCTTTGTATGGAAGATAAGTTGTTTCTTAAGATTTTCCTCATTGAGAAATACCAGTTTTCCAAAACTCTCTAACATTACCTTCTTGTACAAAATTCATAGAGCCAGGTCTAGGCATTCCCACTCTTCTGGAGAGAATTCTATGGCCACCTCCCTGAATGTCAATAGCCCCTTAAAACACAACACATATTTATCAAGTGACCATGGACTCTAGGTGAAAGGAGAGCATCACTAAAAGAGGTTCAGCTGATATGACAAGTGGAGTTATCCAATAAAGCAGTAGTTAACCCAAAATATTCCCTAATATATTGTCTGAGTCATAAGCAGGAAATAAAATCCACTCAGCCAGGGTAGATACTTTACTTTTGCGAGTAATACAGTACAAAATGTGGGTACCATATATTTTGGAGTGCTATATTTACATCATACAGAATAATTGTAGTATTTGCCAGATGGAAAACCCATAATGAGTTAGAAGATTTCATCCAGTATTTTTTGTTTGTTTATTTATTTATTTATTTGAGTTGGAGTCTCACTCCTTCATGTAGGCTGCAGTGCAGTGGCACGCATGCTCACGGCCACCCCAGTGTCGACCTGCTGTGCTCCGGGAATCCCTCCAAGTAGCTGGAACTACAGATGTGTCCTAGCATGCCCGAATACTTTTTATTTTATTGTAAAGACAAAGTCTCACCAAGTTCCCAGGATGGTCTTGAACCCACAGGCTCAGGCAATCCACACGCCTCAGCTTCCCAAAGTGCTAGGGTTACAGGGTGAGTAAGGAAGACCCACCCAAGCAATCTGGCAAGACCTCATCTCTACAATGAATCAGAAATTAGCCAGGTGAGGTAGCGTGTGCCTGTAGCTCCGACTACTTGGAAGAATGTAGAGGAACGATCACTGGAGCCCAGCAGTAGAGGCTGAGGTGGCTGGGAGTGTGCCACTGCACTCCAGTCTGGGT
>NW_007245807.1:0-6330 GCF_000164805.1 Carlito syrichta | reverse complement strand
CAGTGAGTGAGACTCCAACACACACACACACACACACACAAATGCAGCTTCAATTCAGGTGATCTGGGATAAACATAAGTTTCTGCTTTTTTATTTATTTCACTTCGGGGGGGTCTCACTTTGCTGCCCATCTTGGGATGCAGTGGCATAATCACAGCTCATTGTGGCCTTGACCTCCTGGCCCAAAAATATTCACTCTTTCAGCCTGCTAAGTGGCTGGACAAATTGTTGTCACATGCAAGGCAAACAGACAACACGACTCAGTGCTGTGCTATTATTAACCAAAAAGTTTGTAAAGTAAAATCTGAATCTAATAATGAAGAAACAAATATTGTATGTAGAATTGCAGCTACAAGTATCTTCCATGTTTTGTAATACCCAAAAGTACATTGATATTCTCTTTTGTTAGGATCCTAGAGATCAAGACTCTTCTCATTATTTTTTATTCCAAACTTCCTGAGTTATTCGGGGCAGTAACTGCCACCCTGCATAAATGTGCATTTTATTATTTCTGTTCTGCATGGAGTGGATGGAGCATCCAGATGGAACCTTAATAGTACTTGTTTCCATTCTTCACTAGACTCTGAGGATAGATCCCATCTCCAATGGCAATCTTGTTTATCCGTATTTTTCCATGTTCCGCAACCACAAGGGAACATATTTAATAATGCAGGTCATAGATTCATGGTGAGAAATGTACACAGCACCTGTAAAGCCTGAAAGAAGAAACAAAGAGAAGGCAGAGGCATGTAGAAAAAAAGAATTTTCCAGAGCACTTGAATATGACAAGAAGAATCAAAATGAGTGAAACTCACAAGGCAGGACAAGCACAAGTAGCAGTTGAGAATTGCATGCTCTAAATCATGACATTCCAGTAGGAAGAGAGACACAGAACCTGGCCTGGGACACATTTACCTGGGAAGAAGCCAGTTTTGCCTCTTTCTCCTCCTCCTTCTTCGACATTACTTTTCAGGTGAGATTATCTGGACATGTCACGTCAACATGTTGAAAATATGACTTTAATTTGATTTTTACCTTTTTTGAGTTGGAGTCTCACTGAGTGTAGGATGCAGTACAGTGGCACACTCCCAGCCATCGCAGCCACGACTTGCTGGGCTCAGGCGATCCTTTCACCTCAGCCTTCCAAATAGCCAGAACTACTGGCATGTGCTACCACACACAGCTAATTTTTTTTTTTTTTGTAGAGACAAGGTCTCACCATGTTGCCCAGGGTGGTTTCCAACCCGCAGGCTCAGGCAATCCTCTTGCCTCGGCCTCCCAAAGTTCTGGGATTATAGGCATGAGCCACTGCACCAGACCAACCTTTATTTTCTAAAAATTAATTAAAATATATTTTCTGTGTCTGAGTCTCACTCTGTAACCCAGGCAGGCTTGAGGTGACTCTACCCAGCATATGACAATTTTGAACTTTTGAGTGCAACAGATTTTTCCTTCTCAGGATCCCAGGCATCTGAAACTATAGGCATGTGCGACCAATCTCAGCTAATTTGTTTTAGCTTTTATAGCTATATGGATGTGCTATGTTGTCCAGGTTAACCTCAAACTTCTGGACTCAAGCAATCCTCACCACCCTAACCACTGACATGGATAAAAACCAACCCAAACACACACACACACACACACACACACACAAACAACCCAAGTGGGGTTTCTAGGATGCAGGCCCCTCATCTTCTCGGTTTTACTGGTCCTTGAAATTAAGTCACATCCCCTGCTCCAACTCTTTGTCTTGACTTTGGCTGTTCCACCAGGCAGAACCAGTTTGGACTTGATGACAAAGTGCCAATGACCTTGATGACTTGCCCTAGGAATTTCCACCTGGATATCGCAGGTCAGGCGACTGTGGGTCTTTGCACTTTGCCCTTTGTCATCTTCCCCTTGCCCCTTCTCCAAGCCTTTCCCCCAGGCCCTCCAGAGACCGCTGAACAGGAGACCTGACTGGTGACTTAGAGATTCACGATCCGTTTTTGGTCCAAGGGAATTCCTTAATATTGTGCTAGACCCTCCGCTTAAACTTGGAAGAGGAGAGAGGGACAGGAACAGGACCACAGCCCCTTCCCCAGGGCCCCTCCATGACACTTCTAGTTCCTGCACATCCAGAGCATGGTATTGCCTGGAGAGGCCACTGGTGGGCTATGGGGACAGGACCCTGGGGACCGGAGCAGACCCACCCTATGCAGAAGGGACCAGGGCCGAGACACTAGAGAGGATGGTTCAAGGATCAGAGATGAGAGGGACGCTGGTCTGCCATAACTGGGTCATCTGGGTCCATCCTGCTTCCCGTTCTCCCACTCAACCCCATGCTATCTCCCAGCTTCTGGGTGTCTCAGCATCCTCCCTATGACACCCCAGACCTGCATGTCACAGGGCATAAAAGAATGAAAAAAAAGACACGTGGAGCCGGACTCGGTGGCTCAGCCTGTAATCCCGTGCCTTTGGGAGGCTGAGGTGAATGGATTGCCTGAACCCGCGGGTTCAAGACCCGCCTGTGCGTGCGAGACCTCATCTCTACAATAAATCAAAAAATTAGCCGGGCATGGTAGTGTGTGCCTGTAACCAGCTACTCGGAACCCTGAGGCAGAAGGATCGCCGGAGCCCAGCAGGTCGAGGCTGCGGTGGCCGGGAGCGGCCACTGCACTCCAGTCTGGGCGACAGAGTGAGACTCCAACTCAAAAAAAAAAAAAAAAAAAAAGACGTGGTTTTTTCCGAGATCATGCAGAACTTCTGCAGGCACAGGATACAAAAGTCCTGGGTGACAGAGTGAGACTCCAACTCAAAAAAAAAAAAAAAAAGTCCTGATCAGAGCCCAGAAATCGTCCCTTCACTTTCAACTCCTCTCTGATTGGGCAGTTTCCAAAGGGGGATCCACTGATTGGATAAAGGTACAGGTCACCACCCTTCTAATCTTGAGTGACAACAAATGCGATGAAATGGGGCTGGAGGAGCCAAGAAAAAAGAAAAGCATATTTTTGATTGTAGCATTTTGAGGTTGAGTTGTCTCCCTGCACAGGAATTTGGGGGAGGGGAGGAGCAGGTGTGTCGCGCATCGGGGAGCCTTCTGGGAACTCGGGCACAGAAGTGCCGCCTGCTGGCTTGGTCGCTGAGCGGCAGGACTCCATCCCAATCTGCAGTGACTGCAAAAGACTCCAATGTTCCCTGTGAGTGGTGTCAAGGTGCATCTACATTTTTTGCCCTGCAGGAGAGTCACTTTCACCAGTGACATGTTGGACAAACTGGCTTATGCCACACTCAAGTACTAAAGAAATAAGCCCCCTAAAGAATTTAAAAAATAAATAATAAGTGAGGCAAGAAATAAGCCCCCTCCCCTCCGTTCTCCTGTATAAAAGAGTGTAGGACGCGCTCGTTGGCTCAGCCTGTAATCCCAGAACTTTGGGAGGCAGAGGCGAGTGGATTGCCTGAGTCTGCGGGTTCAAGACCAGTCCAAGCAACTTGGCAAGACCTCTTCTCTACAACAATCAAAAAAAGAGCCGGGCTTGGTGAAGGAACGGATTGAGAGTGGGAATGAAAGAAGTTTTTGGCACCAGTGACGACTCCACGCCGGTCTGAACCAAGAGACTTATTAATGGGGCAGTTACACGAAAGGACTGTAACCGAGGAAGGACAAGAGAGAGAAACAGAGAGACCGAGAGAGAAAGAGAGTAAGAGAGTAACGGGGACAGAGAGAGAAAGCAAGAGGGGGGTGGGGAGAGGGCAAGAGAGTGTGAGAGAAAGCAAGAGAGAGAGAGAGAGAAAGAGAGAAAGAGAAAAGGAGAGAGAGTAAGGAGAGAGAATAAGAGAGTGATGGGGACAGAGAGAGGAAATAAGAGAGAGAGCTATGCAGGGAGAAAGGTATGTTTATGAACCTTGCAGGGGCAGGCCAGTACAGTGCCTGAGTCTTATTGGAGGAGACTATGAGGTAGCATTTCTATAGAAAGAGGTTGTTTGAGCACAGGTTTAAGTTTCGCGTGGGTGGGAAAGGCAGGAATTTACGGCCTTTGTTGTCTTTGGGAGGCAGAGCCATCTTGGGGATGCCCTTCTGACTGTTGTCTGCACCTTTCATTCCCACCTTTTCTGTTTATTTGGGAGAGGGGCATCGTTATTCTCTCTGGCTGCTTCCTGCTGGATGTGGGTGTTGTGGAGTGAGGTGGGCAAAGGGCACAGAACTAGTCAGAATAGGGTTTAGGGGTAGGCACTGAAGGTGAAGATTCTTGAAAGCTTTAGTTGTATGAAAGTTTTTGTAAATGCAGAATGACGACTTGTTTCGGTCAGTCCTCCAGTGGGCACGAAGGTGGCATTAACCAGCTGTCTTGGAGCAGACTGTGGAGGTAAATAGAGAACCTGGAAGAGAACATATCTAAAAGAAAAGTTAAGTGATGTTTAGGGGCAGCACCAGAAGAAGTCAGGTAGGGCATAGGTAACATTGACAAGGATGGTTGAGTTGGGGTTTGTGAACAGGGGAATTTCTGATAGTGAGGGGAAATGAACAGTAGGATTTTGTGTGTAAGGGGTGGTAAGATTTTTTATGAATGGTACTGTCATAAATGCTATTGTGAATAATGCTGCAATAAATACGTATGTGTAGAACCAACTGTGTTGTCCACTGAAAGAAGACTGGATAAAAATGTGGTGTATATATATGATGGAATATTATGCAGCCATAAAGGACAAAATTATGAACCTTACAGCAACTTGGGTAGACTCAGAGTCTGTGATATTGAGTGATTTATTAAAGAAACAAAGAACTGCATGAGATTAGCGGATTGTAACTTAATAAAAGGAATAAAGTCTGGTCTATATTTTGACAATTGTAGGCAGTGGCTGATTATATATTTTTTGTATATAAAACCTATAAGGCCTAAAGTTATTAGCATAACTTAAATAATAAACTTTAATTTTTGTAACTTTATTATAAGTGGCTGCTTTTTGTATTTTTGAACTATAATGGTGACCTGACAGATGGTTTTAGACTATAATTTGAACTAGGCACTTAAGTAAATTTTACATAAAATTTGAAGAGAAATTCAAAAATGTTTGGAGACTTGCATTCAGAAAAGACTTTATTATGCCTAGATTGTTTATAGAACGTCTTTTGTATGTATATATATATTTTTTTTTTTGATTTATAATTTTTTAATGATGTCTATAAAAATGGCTTGGCAGCTACATGGAAGGCTGAGGTGGAAGGATCGCCGGAGCCCAGCAGGTCAAGGCTGCAGTGGCCGGGAGCGGCCACTGCACTCCAGTCTGGGAGACAGAGTGAGACTCCAACTCAAAAAAAAAACGGCTTGGTTTAAAATATTTTATAGTGAACAGACCACAAAAATGTAAAATGATCTGTTCCTACTTATTCCTAATTATGAACAGGCAAAATTGTCAAAATCCTCATGAATTATTAAATAGCACCCTTAGTTGTAAGACATGGACAATTAAATGAGCATAGCCAAAAAACGCAAGCATTAGTGTTACTTAGCATTACAATATAAAGTAGGGACTCAGCATACATTACAAGACTCTAAGACACTTCCCAACAGTTTTACAGGGACAAGCAGTTGATTATGATCTTAGGCAAGGCCTAAACCTTTAGGAACGGACTTACTTTTAACTAACCTGTCCTTTAGTATTTGAAAACGAGAACAGCCTATTTATTTTTTAGTTGACAGAGAAAGATTAGCTCTAAGTTGTCTTTAGTTGTCAGAGAAAGATTAGCTAGCATTAACTTAAACCGAGTTAATAAAAGGCTAAGAAACATTTAAGAGCATATAAGAGACATTTTTCTGGTTGTTTACAGGTGGATTAGAATGAGCCACTTTACGAAGGAGAACACAGGCTAAGGAAAAGAAGGGGAGTGGTCCCCGGAAAGAATTTAAGATAACCGGTAACACTTATACGCAACAGGCAATTTTTTCACAACCTTAACAACAAAAGGCAGAAATTTTAAAAGTGCCAATGGGTAGGGAGAAAACACCACAAAAATAAAAGGAGACATAAAATGACATCAAGAAATATGCGCCAATCAAGTTTTTAAAAGACCACATGTCCCATCAAACAAAGCATAGTAACTCAACCAGCTTTTTAGTAGATTTAAAGTGACAGACACACACAGATAAGAGAATGAAGGGTATGGGAAATATTTGTTTTGTCCCCCTTTTGTCATACTTTTCACGAAGACATTTTAGACACCTCTTAGGAATTGATAGGTTGGTATATCCCCAACGCAGATTAACTATGTGGAGCCCTTTTTTAGCCTCGAGTGTTTACAGAATATCTTTTACTTTTTCCACTAATTTTCACCTAACATGTTCAATAAAC